>NC_141038.1:2392500-2435000 GCF_052040795.2 Danio rerio | reverse complement strand
GTCTGTGTTTGTTTGTCTGTGTGTGGGTGTGTGTGTGTGTGTGTGTGCATATATGTGTCTTTTGTGTGTGTGTGCTTCTGTTTGCGTGTTCGTAATGTGTGTATGTTTGTGTATATGTGTGCATGTGTAAGTGAGTGTGTGTGTGTGTGTGTGTGTGTGTGTGTCTGTATGTGAGAGTGTGTGTGCGTGCATATATCTGTGTCTCTCTGTGTGTGTGCATATGTGTGTGAGACAGTTTGTGTGTATATGTGCATATATGTGTGTGTGAGAGAGTATGTGTGTGAGTGTGTCTGTTTGTGTGTTTGTGTAAGTGAGTTTGTGTGTGTGTTTGTGAGTGAGTGATTCAGTGTGTGTTTGTGTGTGTGTGCATGTGTGCGTGTGTGCGTGCGTGCGTGCATGCATATTTGTGTGCATGGATGTCAGTGTGTCTGTCTGTTTTTGTGTTTGTACGTGTGTGTGTGTGTGTGTGTGTGTGTGTGTGTGTGTGTACCATTACCTGTAGCCCTGAGCTGAAAGCACGGCCAAGACCAATATTGACTTCAGTCTGAAGAGCCGCTCTTCACGCCACTCAGAAACACACACATCAGCAGAAACACTGATGCAGACTCACCTGCTGCCAGCTGGACAACACACACAGAAACACACACACACACACACACACACACACACACACACACACACACACACACACACACACACACACACACACACACACACACACACACACACATTATTAACCTGCTGTAAATGTAGAGAGAGAGCGATGTGAGCCAGACTGATGCTGTGGCCTGAGATGAACTCTACACAGTCTGTGATCACTTTACAAATAAAACACAAGCTGTTATCAGTATGTTAGTCATTTATAGCTCTCAAATATGTTTAAAATTGCTCTTAAAGGGGAACTAACATTAAAAAAAATCACTTTTACAAGGGGTTTAAACACAGTTGTGCTTCAGCAGTGTGTGTGTGTGTGTTTATATATATATATATATATATATATATATATATATATATATATATATATATATATATATATTAGGGATGTAACGGTATTGTAAATACCGTCATACCGCAATATTAAATTTTTTCGATATTACCGAAGTCGCATGACTCGGTAAAACTATAGGTCTTCTGAGAAAATTTGCTCAGGCGAATGAAGCGAACGGGAGGTAGCTGAAACTTCATTTCCCATCAGCCCCGGCGTGGCCATAATCCTTTGCGGTCTGTTGTCGCTACAGATCCAGTAATGCGGAAATGGAGTGTGCTGCTAGTAGCGGAGATGAAAAAAGATGGAAATGATCGAACCTAAAGCGGGTGTTGTCGCCGCGCGCGTGCTGAATAGCGGTGCTGTCGTGCGCGTTCTGATCAGCTGTGTTGTGGCGCGCGTATTGTAAAGCGCCGAGGGGGGGTTGAGCGCGCATACTCAAGAGAGGTGTTATCGCGCGCCTACTGAAGGGCTGGACTGGACGGAGGTTGTGTCGCGTCGCGGGGGCACTTTTGATCGTTTTGGAAGGGCATTTTCTATCCAAGACTAAAAAGGGCATGTGCACTGCACAGGTTGAGCCCTATGTGTGCACGTGCCTGCAAGTTGGGGAATACGACTAATAACAGTCATGGGGACTGCAGAAACACAGCACACTGTTCAGATTGATGCAGACATTGACTTGTACCGCAAAGAGATCTCTATCTCACTCATGGTTTGTCTTCTCAAGTGGGGGAAAGACAATGCACAACGTTACCCCACTGCTGTCAACCTGGGCCAAGTCATATCTCTCTTGTCCCAGAATCCTCAGTCCCAAATGAGAGGGGTTTTTTCTGTTGCAGGGGACATTGTAAATACTCAGAGATACCAGCTTTTACCAGATTATAATTATATGATAATTTTCCTTTAAACCCATCTCTATCTAAGTGAGTGATTAAGTGTTGAATGTGATGAGTTTTTAACAATACTAAATTGAAACTTTATTTTTTTACATGGTTTAATAATTTTTTGTTATTAAAATTGAAGTTCCTGTTTCAAAGCTAACAGATAGATGGCTAATTTGTATGTCATTGACACTTTTGGCACTTTTTTGGGAGTATTTTCAAAAGTTTTTTTTTTCCTGTAAATGATTCAATAAATACCGTACCGTGACATTCATACCGAGGTATTACCGTACCGTGAAATTCTGATACCGTTACATCCCTAATATATATATATATATATATATATATATATATATATATATATATATATATATATATATATATATACATATACCAGTACACATTACTAGTACCAGGTTGGATTCCTCAGAGATTTTGCTCCATATTGACATGATAGCATCACACAGTTGCTGCAGATTTGTCGGCTGCACATACATGATGCCAACCTCCCGATCCACCACATCCCAAAGGTGCTCTATTGGATTGAGATCTGGTGACTGTGGAGGCCATTTGACTACAGTGAGTTCATTGTCATGTTCAAGAAACCAGTCTGAGATGATTCAGGCTTTATGACATGGAGCGTTATCCTGCTGGAAGTAGCCATCAGAAGATGTGTAACCAAACCATTGCTACAAGGCAGGATGGATCCATGCTTTCATGTTGTTGAAGCCAAATTGTGAGCTGAGCATCCGAATGTGTCAGCAGAAATGGAGACTCATCAGAGCAGCAACGTTTCTCCAATCTTCTATTGTCCAGTTTTGGGGAGTCTGTGTGATTTGTAGCCTCAGTTTCCTGTTCTTAGCTGACAGGAGCGGCACCCGGTGTGCTTTTCTGCTGCTGTAGCCCATCCGCCTCAAGGTTGGACGTGTTGTGTGTTCAGAGATGCTCTTCTGCAGACCTCGGTTGTAACGAGTGCTTATTTGAGTTACTGTTGCCTTTCTATCAGCTGGAACCAGTCTGGCCATTCTCCTCTGACCTCTAACATCAACAAGGCATTTGTGCCCACAGAACTGCCGCTCACTGGATATTTCCTCTTTGTCGGAGCATTCTCTGTAAACCCTAGAGATGATTGTGCAGGAAAATCCCAGTAGATCAACAGTTTCTGAAATACTCAGACCGGCCCGTCTGGCAGCAACAACCATGCCACGCTCAAAATCACTTAAATCTCCTTTCTTCCCCATTCTGATGCTCGCTTTGAGCTGCAGCAGATTGTCTTGACCATGATTGGCTGATTAGAAATTTGTGTTAACGAGCAGTTAGACAGGTGTACCTAATAAAGTGACCGGTGAGTGTACATTTATATATGTTTATATATATATATATATATATATATATATATATATATATATATATATATATATGTGTGTGTGTGTGTGTGTGTGTGTGTGTGTGAGTGTATACAGTGGAAACATCATTACAGCTATAGGAAGTCCTCATAAAGATAGCTGTACAAGTGTGTGTGTCTGTTGTTGCTGCTGGCAGATTCTCCTCAGTGGTGTGTATCAGGCTGGCAGGCTGGTCTTGTTTGTCTCTGCGGCTGAAACGTGTGTGTGTTTGTGTGTGTGTGTGTTTGTGTGTGTGTGTGTGTGCGTGCAGTCAGAAACGCTCTTCAGAGATGTATGGAGGTATCCGTGTGTCTGCTGTCAGATGGATATGTCATATGACATTACGCCCGTGAGCGGCTCGCGCTCATAAAATGACAGATGCTGTTTTTTGCCTCACGGAGTTTTGCCTTCCCACCAATCTTTCCTCATCCGCTTCTTCAGCTCCGCGCTGACCTTCGCCAGATTCACCACATTCCACTTGCAAAGCAGTGTGATTGTGTGTGTCAGTGTAGATTTCAGTGTTTGTGTAGTTGTTAGTGTGTCAGTGTGTTTGTGTAGTTGTTAGTGTGTCAGTGTGTTTGTGTAGTTGTTAGTGTGTCAGTGTGTTTGTGTAGATTTCAGTGTGTTTGTGTAGTTGTTAATGTGTCAGTGTGTTTGTGTAGATTTCAGTATGTTTGTGTAGTTGTTAGTGTGTCAGTGTGTTTGTGTAGATTTCAGTGTGTTTGTGTAGTTGTTAGTGTGTCAGTGTGTTTGTGTAGTTGTTAGTGTGTCAGTGTGTTTGTGTAGTTGTTAGTGTGTCAGTGTGTTTGTGTAGATTTCAGTGTGTTTGTGTAGTTGTTAGTGTGTCAGTGTGTTTGTGTAGTTGTTAGTGTGTCAGTGTGTTTGTGTAGTTGTTAGTGTGTCAGTGTGTTTGTGTAGTTGTTAGTGTGTCAGTGTGTTTGTGTAGATTTCAGTGTGTTTGTGTAGTTGTTAGTGTGTCAGTGTGTTTGTGTAGTTGTTAGTGTGTCAGTGTGTTTGTGAAGTTGTTAGTGTGTCAGTGTGTTTGTGAAGTTGTTAGTGTGTCAGTGTGTTTGACTAGTTGTTAGTGTGTCAGTGTGTTTGTGTAGATTTCAGTGTGTTTGTGTAGTTGTTAGTGTGTCAGTGTGTTTGTGTAGTTGTTAGTGTGTCAGTGTGTTTGACTAGTTGTTAGTGTGTCAGTGTGTTTGTGTAGTTGTTAGTGTGTCAGTGTGTTTGACTAGTTGTTAATGTGTCAGTGTGTTTGTGTAGTTGTTAGTGTGTCAGTGTGTTTGTGTAGTTGTTAGTGTGTCAGTGTGTTTGTGTAGTTGTTAGTGTGTCAGTGTGTTTGTGTAGTTGTTAGTGTGTCAGTGTGTTTGACTAGTTGTTAGTGTGTCAGTGTGTTTGTGTAGTTGTTAGTGTGTCAGTGTGTTTGTGTAGTTGTTAGTGTGTCAGTGTGTTTGTGTAGTTGTTAGTGTGTCAGTGTGTTTGTGTAGTTGTTAGTGTGTCAGTGTGTTTGACTAGTTGTTAATGTGTCAGTGTGTTTGTGTAGTTGTTAGTGTGTCAGTGTGTTTGTGTAGTTGTTAGTGTGTCAGTGTGTTTGTGTAGTTGTTAGTGTGTCAGTGTGTTTGTGTAGTTGTTAGTGTGTCAGTGTGTTTGACTAGTTGTTAGTGTGTCAGTGTGTTTGTGTAGTTGTTAGTGTGTCAGTGTGTTTGACTAGTTGTTAATGTGTCAGTGTGTTTGTGTAGATTTCAGTGTGTTTGTGTAGTTGTTAGTGTGTCAGTGTGTTTGTGTAGTTGTTAGTGTGTCAGTGTGTTTGACTAGTTGTTAGTGTGTCAGTGTGTTTGTGTAGTTGTTAGTGTGTCAGTGTGTTTGTGTAGTTGTTAGTGTGTCAGTGTGTTTGTGAAGTTGTTAGTGTGTCAGTGTGTTTGACTAGTTGTTAGTGTGTCAGTGTGTTTGTGTAGATTTCAGTGTGTTTGTGTAGTTGTTAGTGTGTCAGTGTGTTTGTGTAGTTGTTAGTGTGTCAGTGTGTTTGACTAGTTGTTAGTGTGTCAGTGTGTTTGTGTAGTTGTTAGTGTGTCAGTGTGTTTGTGTAGTTGTTAGTGTGTCAGTGTGTTTGTGAAGTTGTTAGTGTGTCAGTGTGTTTGACTAGTTGTTAGTGTGTCAGTGTGTTTGTGTAGATTTCAGTGTGTTTGTGTAGTTGTTAGTGTGTCAGTGTGTTTGTGTAGTTGTTAGTGTGTCAGTGTGTTTGACTAGTTGTTAGTGTGTCAGTGTGTTTGTGTAGATTTCAGTGTGTTTGTGTAGTTGTTAGTGTGTCAGTGTGTTTGTGTAGTTGTTAGTGTGTCAGTGTGTTTGTGTAGATTTCAGTGTGTTTGTGTAGTTGTTAGTGTGTCAGTGTGTTTGTGTAGTTGTTAGTGTGTCAGTGTGTTTGTGTAGTTGTTAGTGTGTCAGTGTGTTTGACTAGTTGTTAGTGTGTCAGTGTGTTTGTGTAGTTGTTAGTGTGTCAGTGTGTTTGTGTAGTTGTTAGTGTGTTTGACTAGTTGTTAGTGTGTCAGTGTGTTTGTGTAGTTGTTAGTGTGTCAGTGTGTTTGACTAGTTGTTAGTGTGTCAGTGTGTTTGTGTAGATTTCAGTGTGTTTGTGTAGATTTCAGTGTGCTTGTGTAGTTGTTAGTGTCAGTGTGTTTGTGTAGTTGTTAGTGTCAGTGTGTTTGTGTAGTTGTTAGTGTGTTTGTGTAGTTGTGTCAGTGTGTTTGTGTAGATTTCAGTGTGTTTGACTAGTTGTTAGTGTGTCAGTGTGTTTGTGTAGTTGTTAGTGTGTCAGTGTGTTTGTGTAGATTTCAGTGTGTTTGTGTAGTTGTTAGTGTGTCAGTGTGTTTGTGTAGTTGTTAGTGTGTCAGTGTGTTTGTGTAGTTGTTAGTGTGTCAGTGTGTTTGACTAGTTGTTAGTGTGTCAGTGTGTTTGTGTAGATTTCAGTGTGTTTGTGTAGATTTCAGTGTGCTTGTGTAGTTGTTAGTGTTAGTGTGTTTGTGTAGTTGTTAGTGTGTTTGTGTAGTTGTGTCAATGTGTTTGTGTAGTTGTTAGTGTGTTTGTGTAGTTGTTAGTGTGTTTGTGTAGTTGTTAGTGTGTTTGTGTAGTTGTGTCAGTGTATTTGTGTAGTTGTGTCAGTGTGTTTGTGTAGTTGTGTCAGTGTGTTTGTGTAGTTGTGTCAGTGTGTTTGTGTAGTTAGTGTGTCAGTGTGTTTGTGTAGTTGTGTCAGTGTGTTTGTGTAGTTGTGTCAGTGTGTTTGTGTAGTTGTGTCAGTGTGTTTGTGTAGTTAGTGTGTCAGTGTGTTTGTGTAGTTGTGTCAGTGTGTTTGTGTAGTTATGTCAGTGTGTTTGTGAAGTTGTGTTTGTGTAGTTGTGTCAGTGTGTTTGTGTAGTTGTTAGTGTGTCAGTGTGTTTGTGTAGTTGTGTCAGTGTGTTTGTGTAGTTATGTTAGTGTGTTTGTGTGGTTGTTAGTGTGTCAGTGTGTTAGTGTAGTTGTTAGTGTGTCAGTGTGTTTGTGTAGTTATGTTAGTTTGTTTGTGTAGTTGTTAGTGTGTCAGTGTGTTAGTGTAGTTGTTAGTGTGTCAGTGTGTTTGTGTAATGGCAGAGTGTCTATACAACAAATGGCTGCACCCTTAAACACTGCACTATTTCAGAGTATAGGGGTGATTTCAGACACAGCTCTGAACTCGTTTCCTCTCTCTGAACATACAGGCACCTTTTTCATTCCCTCTTTTCTTTTTATTACTTTAATAAAACCCAATTTTCTCTGGCCATCTTTGTTTTGTGTCCTTTATGCTGCTCCCCTTGAGCCAGGGTTGTAACACTTGCCAAAACATTATTTCTAAAATATGTTCAAAACATCTTTTTATGTTATTTATTTATTATTCCCAGGTTTAGGTAACATAATAATAATAATAATAATAATAATAATAATAATAATAATAATAACAATAATAATAATAATAATAATAATAATAATAATAATAATAATAATAATAATAATAATAATAATAACAATAGTAATAATAATAATAATAATAATAATAATAAAGCTATTCAGTATATACTATATGTATGAACACACACACACAACACTTCTTATATACACTACCTGACAAAAGTCTTGTTGTGGATCCCAGTTGTAAGAGCAACAAATAATAACTCGACTTCTAGTTGATCATTTAGAGAAGTGTCAGAAGGTGGATTTCTCTGATGATCATCTGTTGATCTGCATCCCAATCATCACAAACACTGCGGAAGACCTACTGGAACCCACATGGACTCAAGATTCTCACAAAAATCAGTCAAGTTTGGTGAAGGAGAAATCATGGTTTGGGGCTACATTCAGTATGGGGGCGTGCGAGAGATCTACAACATCAACAGCCTGAGGTATCAAGACATTTGTGCTGCCCATTACATTAAAAACCACAGGAGAGGGACAATTCTCCAGCAGGACAGCGCTCCTTCTCATACTTCAGCCTCCACATCAAAGCTCCTGAAAGCAAAGATGGTCAAGATGCTCTAGGATTGGCCAGCCCAGTCACCAGACATGAACATTATTAAGCATGAAGTAAGAGGCATTAAAGATGAATCCAAATAGTCTTGATGAACTCTGGGAGTCCTGCTGAACGCTTTCTTCTTCATTCCAGATGACTTTATTAATCAGTGATGTGAGTGATGTCAGAGATGTATGGATGCAGTCCTCCAAGCTCATGATGGAGTCAGACACAATATTCATTCTGTCTCCACTGCAGCAGGACTTTATATTCTATACTGGACATTATTTCTGTTCAGTGATGAGACTTTAGTCTAAGCAGAGTCAGAGCTCACTGTCCTAATCAAATCATTCAACATCAGGGCATGATCATGTTTTATTGTGCTCAAATAAGGAGTTTGCCTTTCATTTAAGCCACTTCTGATACCAAATGATCAACTAGAAGTCCAGTTATTATTTGCTGTTCCTAAAACTTGGATAGGCGACAGGACTTTTGTCAGGTAGTGTGTCTTTTTAGATAATTGTACTTGAAAACAAGACGTAAACAGTCCTACAGAAAGCAGATTTTCCATCCTGTGTGATGCTGGGATGTGCAGAGCTGTCTGTAGTTCTCCTGAAACACAATCAGGTTTGTTCTCTCAGTCTCGCTGCACTTCCTGTTTTCCAGCATAAACTGAAGCAGAAGTCAAATAAACACACAGATTCTTACACAGCTGAGTCAGACCTCCATCTTTTATCAATAGCAGAGGAAAAATCTCCCCCAAATGCAAACAACCACGCCCGGGAACACACCAGGGCTGTTATAGCTCAGCAGTTTTACATTTGCTGCGCATTTCACTTCAGTTTTAGTTTGTGTCATTAATAGTTTTTGTTAGTTTAACTTTTGTGGATGTATTTCTACTTAGTGGCGGCACGGTGGCTCAATGGTTGCTTCAAAGTAAGAAGGTCGCTGGTTCAAGCCCCAGCTGCATGTTCTCCCGGTGTTAGTGTGGGTTTCCTCCGGGTGCTCCTTTTCCCCCAACAGTCCAAACACATGCACTATAGGGGAACTGATCAGCTAAACTGGCCGTATTGTTTGAGTGTGTGTGTGTAAATGAGTGTGTATGGGTGTTTCCCAGTATTGGGTTGCAGGCAAAAGTGCATCTGCTTTGAAGGAAAATGAATGAATGAGTTTTGAATTCAGTGTGCAACGACGATAACTCTTGAGAGAAACTCGTAGTGATGAAAATAAAATAAAAGTTTGAGCAAACACTGTTTGTGGAGGTAGACGTCTGCATTCAGAATAAATTTCAGAATAAAGTGCGGGAGCGGTCGGTCTAACAATATCGCTCCCGACTCCTGAGCGAGCGAGCACGCGTATGTATGTGTGTGAATGAGAGAGAGCGTGATGCTGTGTGTAGCTTGTTTGTTGCTGTCTATGTGTGTGTGTGTGTGTATGTGTGAATGAGAGAGAGCGTGATGCTGTGTGTAGCTTGGTTGTTGCTGTCTATGTGTGTGTGTGTGTGTGTGTGTGTGTGTGTGTGTGTATGTGTGAATGAGAGAGAGCGTGATGCTGTGTGTAGCTTGTTTGTTGCTGTCTATGTGTGTGTGTGTGTGTGTGTGTGTGTGTGTGTGTGTGTGTGTGTGTGTGTGTGTGTATGTGTGAATGAGAGAGAGCGTGATGCTGTGTGTAGCTTGTTTGTTGCTGTCTATATATATGTGTGTGTGTGTGTGTGTGTGTGTGTGTGTGTATGTGTGAATGAGAGAGAACGTGATGCTGTGTGTAGCTTGTTTGTTGCTGTCTATGTGTGTGTGTGTGTGTGTGTGTGTGTGTGTGTGTATGTGTGAATGAGAGAGAGCGTGATGCTGTGTGTAGCTTGTTTGTTGCTGTCTATGTGTGTGTGTGTGTGTGTGTGTGTGTGTGTATGTGTGAATGAGAGAGAGCGTGATGCTGTGTGTAGCTGTCTATGTGTGTGTGTGTATGTGTGTGAATGAGAGAGAGCGTGATGCTGTGTGTAGCTGTCTATGTGTGTGTGTGTATGTGTGTGAATGAGAGAGAGCGTGATGCTGTGTGTAGCTTGTTTGTTGCTGTCTATGTGTGTGTGTGTCTGTGTGTGTGTGTGTGTGTGTGTGAATGAGAGAGAGCGTGATGCTGTGTGTAGCTTGTTTGTTGCTGTCTATGTGTGTGTGTGTGTGTGTGTGTGTGTGTGTGAATGAGAGAGAACGTGATGCTGTGTGTAGCTTGTTTGTTGCTGTCTATGTGTGTGTGTGTGTGTGTGTGAATGAGAGAGAGCGTGATGCTGTGTGTAGCTTGTTTGTTGCTGTCTATGTGTGTGTGTGTGTGTGTGTGTGTGTGTGTGTGTGTGTGTGAATGAGAGAGAACGTGATGCTGTGTGTAGCTTGTTTGTTGCTGTCTATGTGTGTGTGTGTGTGTGTGTGAATGAGAGAGAGCGTGATGCTGTGTGTAGCTTGTTTGTTGCTGTCTATGTGTGTGTGTGTGTTAGTGTGTGAATGAGAGAGTGTGTGATGCTGTGTGTGTGTAGCTTGTTTGTTGCTGTCTATGTGTGTGTGTATGTGTGTGAATGAGAGAGAGCGTGATGCTGTCTGTGTGTAGCTTGTTTGTTGCTGTCTATGTGTGTGCGTGTGTGTGTGTGTGTGTGTGTGGGAATGAGAGAGAGCGTGACGCTGTCTGTGTGTCGCTGGCTTGGTGCTGTGTGTCTATGTGTGTGCGTGTGTTTATACAGACAGCTTGTTATAGGCTGTCTGGACTCTGTATCATTTAGCTGGGTGGTTTTTGGTTTTGTTAACGGGTCACGAAGGGTAGAAAACTGGGTGGGGCGGGCAGCAGAACAACGAATGCTGAATATAGGCGGGAGCGCTCGGGTTCGAACTAAAACCTGGCGCGAGTGTGATTCAAAATTTAAATCTCTACACTGAAGCCAAAACCACACCAATGCCACTTTAATAAATAAAAAGTAAATATTATACAGAATTAAGACCAACTTCTTTATATTAAAGCTCAAGGATGTGCTTAAACATGTCGAGTTTATAATGTTTGTCAAATTAAGGAAATGTTTCCCAGAGATGGGTTGCGGCTGGAAGGGCATCCGCTGCGTAAAAAACTTGCTGGATAAGTTGGCGGTTCATTCCGCTGTGGCGACCCAGGATTAAAAAAGGGACTAAGCCGACAAGACAATGAATGAAAATTAAGGAAATGTGTTTGTCTGTGAAAGCTGCTGATTCAAATGTTATTCCTTGATTGAATGGCCGTTATCAGTGGTTATCAGCTGATAGATATGGGCCAGTAGGGGCCTCCTGCGCCTACTGGTAAGCTCAGTTATCATTCACAATACATTAATATTTATTAAACTTCCTAATAATTGTATTTTATTAACATCTACCCCAACCCGAAACCCAACCATCACAGTAATATAAAAACAGAACATTAGCTGCTTCAGCAGCGGAGTTTCGAGATCTACCTGAGCTCAAACTCCCCTCTCGCCCTGCAACGGGAGAGAGCTCTGGGCCTCATGCCAAACAAGCTTTGTAATCAATCATCAGCTAAGGGTGCTTTCACACCTGCCTTATTTAGTTTGGTTGAATCGCACTAGAGTTGGTTTCCCCTTTTGGTGTGGTTCGTTTGGGCAGGTGAGAATGCAGCAATCGTACTCGAGTGCGCACCAAAAGCGGACCAAATAAGCGTACATAAGAGGTAGTCTCGGTACGCTTTCAAACGAACCCTGGAGCGGTTTGTTTGTGGTGAGAATATGATCCGTACTAAAACAGGTCCAACCACAAAAAGTACTGCGCCTTTTGGACTAATACAGCTGCCGTAGGCCGATGCGCTGTGCATTATGGGATATGGAGGAAAAATATTTGTTGACAGCGCTTTACCAACAGAGAGAGAGAGAGAGGGGAAAACATTACCTGATGGATCGTTGCTAATATTTCCGCAAGATGAGCATGTCACAGTTTAGCTAAATTAATTCACTCTTCCACCTGAAGTGACGAGCGACGCACTGAACACTGTTTTACAGCCGCGGCCGCGCTTCATTCTCGTAATGTATAGTTTGTCTAAAGCAGGGATACAATCAGCCAGCGCAGTCGTCCCTCCAGAGTAAAAGGTTTTGTTTACGTGCGGGAGTTCACTGGCATTTTCCCGCACGTGAATTCTGACCAATCAATAAGCAGTTTAGGAAATATGTTCAACAACATCTGGCCAATGAGAGATGTGGATTTTGTCACATGACTGCATTTTGGTTCGTTTCAACTGGTTCGGACCAAAGCCAGCAGTGTGGTGTGAAAACAACCCAAAGACGGCAGAAATGCAACAATGCATCATTTATTGGCCTTGGTCCGGACCAAATGAAGCGAACTACAGATGTGAAAGCACCCTAAGTCAACTAAGTGTGAACTCTTAAAAATAGTATTTAAACTCACATTGGCAGTATTTAGTGCAGTTTATTTATAAACTAATTTGGAGAGGATCACGTGCTTATGATTGCTTGCAGCGGGTCCAGCATTGTTCAATTTATAATTGACCAATCAGACGATTCCTAAACCACTATAAATACCCTCAGCTCCACATCACAGCCATCTTCATTTTGAAGAATCCCCCCTTCCACCCCTACTCCTCCTCCTTTCCTAGATGTGCGGCACGGTGGCCCAGTGGTTAGCACTGTTGCCTCACAGCAAGAACATCACTGGTTCTAGTCCTTACCAAGCCAGCCAACGTTTCTGTGCGGAGTTTACACGTACTCCCCATGCTCACGTGGGTTCCCCGGTTTCCTCCCACCGTCTAAAAACGTCCAACTTAAGTTAATTGACTAATCTAAATCAGCACCTACATGCTCCTAGTAAGTAGTTATCTCTTAAGAGCGATCACTATCTGTTCATTAGCTCCTACAGCAGGGTAGTTCTCCAGATCTGCCTGAGCTCAAACTCCCCTCTCATCTTGCAAACAGGAGGGAACCCCGGGCTCGAAGATCTTATGAGCTCAGGGCTCTCTCCTGGGACAGCATGCCAAACAAGCTTTATAATCAACCATCAGCTAATTGTGAACTCTTGAAAATAGTGTTTAAACTCACATTAGCAGCATTTAACACTGAATAAAGCCCATAATCTGTACCTGAGGTGATCTTTGTCATAGTAGTTTATGCTGTTGTTCTGCTGCAAAGTCGTGGAAATAGAAAATAGAGATTTCTCACATTGCCGTAGCTGATCGTCAGGATAAAAACTCCTTTTAATGTGGTAAACATACATTTTATTGCATGTTGCGGTGTAGAGATCTGCGCGGGACTAAATTTTGAATCCCGCTCCCGCCCGCACCCGCCAGGTTTTAGCCGGAACCCGACCGCTCCCGCTTATATTAAGCACTTGATGTCCCGCTGCCCGACCCGCCCCGTTTTCTATCCGCCACGCCCGATCCCGCTAAAGAGCGGGGGGAGAACAAAACCGAAAATCACCCAGTTATACAGTCCAGACAGCCTATAACAAGCTGTCTGTATAAACACACACACACACAGCACCAAGCACACACACACAGACAAAGCTTTCTCTCTCATTCGCGCGCGCGCGCCCGCTCCCTCTAACACACACTCATAAGCACCAAGCACAAACACAGGCAATGAGGCAAAGCTCTCTATCTCTCATTCGCGCGTGCGCACACACACACACACACACACACACACACACACACATCTCTCATTCGCGCGTGCGCATACATACACACACCCACTGCAACAAACAAGCTAAACACAGCATCGCGCTATTTCATTTACACACATACATGCGCGTGCTCACTCGGGAGTCGGGAGCGATATTGCTAGACAGCCCGCTCCCGTCCCAAGTTAAACCCGTTACCGACCGCTCCCGTGATATATTTGGAAATTTATACCCGCGCCGTAGAAATCTGGTCGGGTCCCGCGGCGCCCGCGGGAATGCAGACCTCTATTGCGGTGCCACTTTGTGTGTAGTTAGGACACTGTGTTAGTTTTAGCTGTGGTTTACTAGCTGCAAGCAGCATTGATGGGGCCAAGTCCTTGTGGAAATGCCCTCTCGGTGGCTTCAGGAGCAGTGAACCATGGGCACTAACATCTAACCCACCAGTAATCTCTGTTTGTAAGAAGCCAAAAGTGTTTGTTTTTATTTATTCCTTATTTGATAGACTTTTGTTGTCTATCAGATGAGTGAATTCCTCACTATGGGTGAGACCATTCAAGATCCTGAATGTCTTTGCATCACGCTAAAATAATTTGATGGGAATTACATATTTTTGAACAAGTAGTTGTTATCGTCAACATTTAAATTAGCCGTCCTCCTGTATGACAGAGCAAATAAGAAAGCAACTTAAAGCTGCTTGCCTGGTGACAGACGTGCCACCATCAGGCTGTGCTGGTAAAGAGCACTGGCATAATGGAAAGCATGAGCAGAAGTGTGTGAAGGGTGATTTCAGGACGCCGCAGCCTCCAGACCTCCACACTCATCAGACCAATCACAGCTGACCTCATGTGAAAGGCGGGCCTTCATGCCTTCTGTTATGCCAATTAATGCCAATCACAGCCTGGACCAATCAAACCCATCCGTCTACCTGGACACAGTGACGGCCTGCGGCGGGTATGAGCGCTGAAGACCACACGCATGCAGAAACATAATGCAGAAAATATTGACGTGCATGGGTCAGGAAACCAGTTCAGAAAAAAAGAGACGAAATAAAAGCTGCGTTTTTCAAATATCATTTTTCACTTAAAACCTTTTAAAGTGTTCCTGTGAAGTGCTTTGTAACTATTTCAGTTAATTAAAAATGATTAATGTAATTTGGTCACACTTCTACAGTTCTACAAGGCACAATTCTTGCTAATATTCAATCATTCATTCTCTTGTCGGCTTAGTCCCTTTATTTATTCGTAATCGCCACAGTGGAATGAACCGCCAACTTATCCAGCAAGTTTTTACACAGCAGATGCCCTTCCAGCCGCAACCCATCTCTGGAAAACATCCACACTACGGACAATTTAGCCTACCCAATTCACCTGTACCGCATGTCTTTGAACTGTGGGGGAAAACACACGGAGGAAACCCAGGGGGGTTTTCACCTTTAGTTTTGATAGGACAGTAGAGAGAATTGACAGGAAAGCATGGGGAGCAGAGAGAGGGGAAGGATCAGCATAGGACCGCGAGGCGGAATCGAACCCGGGTCGCCACAAGCACCGGAGTGCATGTGTGGAAGCACTAACCACTACACCACTGGCGCCGACAGAAATTATACAATTTAATTAGTTAATTTAGATTGGATTATTACATTTGTGCATCTAAATATTGCTAAGCTTCCAGAAAATCTGTGCATTTTATTTATACAGTATTGTTGCTTTATATTGTATCTCTCAATGTTAGCGATTGGTTTATTATTATTATTATTATTATTATTATTATTATTTATTTATTTATTTTTATTTATTTTTATTTATTTTTATTTATTTTTATTTTTTAATTTTATTATTACTATTGTAGATGCATTCCCTTACAAAATCATCCCAATGTATCTAAAATTATGAATTCCTTCCAAATAGACCGATTCATTTTATCTGGTGAAAATATACTGGTGAATTATATGTTGCAATATACAGTTATATAGTTAAATATTTCCCAAATGATGTTTAAGAGATTCAGGAATGTTTCACATTATTTTCTATAACATTTTTATTCTTCTGGAAAATCTTGAAAATATAATATCTTGAAGAATATCTAGTCAAATATAATGTGCTGTCATCATGGAAAAGATAAAAGAAACCAGTTATTATAAAGGAGTTATTAAAATTATTATGTTTAGAAATGTGTTGAAAACAATATTTCCTTTCAACAAAAAAAATATACAGGGGGGCTGATAATTCTGACTTCAGCTGTATATTTGTCTGACTTATACTGACTTATACTGCATTGAGTTGTCTTTTTCTATACTTTCAGCTCTGCTAAATACTCTGTTTTCTTTGTGTGTCTTGTTCAGGTGTTGGGCAGTTCAGCAGGTTCTCCAGCCGGCTCCTCGTCTTCGTCCAGCTCGTCGCGTCAGTTTCCCCGTCAGAGAATCACGCGGGTGAACCTCAGGGACTTCATCTTCTTCATGGAGCAGGAGCGAGAGAGCAGTCGGTCCCTGCTTCTGTACCGCGCACTGCTCAAGTAGCAGAACACACTACAGACGCTCCTCCACGTGCCTTCAGCTCACACACACACACACACACCTGTTTGTTCATTTCACACACACACATGTTAGTATCGGTGGTTTACGAGGACTCCTCATAGGCACTGTGAAAATTATTCTCCCTCCTGTGAATTATGTTCAAATATTTCCCAGAAGATGTTGAACAGATTCAGGAATTTTTCACAGTATTTCTTATAATATTTTTTCTTCTTATTTGTTTTATTTCGGCTAGAATGAAAGAAGTTTATAATTTTTTAAAAACCATTTTAAGGTCAATATTATTAGCCCTCTTAAGCACTGTTTGTTTTGGCTAGTCTACAGAACAAACCACTGTTATACAATGACTTGCCTAATTACCATAATTAACCTAGTTAAGCCTTTAAATGTCACTTTAAGCTGTATAGAAGTGTCTTGAAGATCATCTAGTCTAATATTATTTACTGTCATCATGGCAAAGAGAAAATAAATCAGTTATTAGAAATGAGTTATTCAAACTATTAGGATTAGAAATGTGTGGAACAAACATCCTCTTTCCATTAGAGAGAAATTGGGGGAAAATACAGGGGGCTAATAATTCAGGAGGGCTAATAATTCAGACTATATTATATAAAGTACAAAACGCTTATTATATGACTTTATCTCATGCCTAAACCTAATAATCTATTTTTAAAAAACCTGTTAAGTATTATATTTAATTGTTTGAATTCTGAGGACACACAACATGTCCTCATAAACCAGCTTAATAGAGTACAACTAGCTAATACCCATGTAATTATACTAATTTTGCAAGAAATTCCAATCACAGCATAACAGCAGAGCAATATCAGGCCTGTTTTCACATTGACAGAGATTTGTTTTTTCCAAGATGTTTGGCTAATGTAAACACCACTGTGATGTGGAGGAGAATCTGTGGCCAAATCTACAAGAGCAGACTGATGGAAACACAGATCCCAAAATAGGAAAACCCTGTTGAGTATTATTTTTAAGTATCTGAACTACGAGGGCACAAGACATGTCCTCATAAACCAGCCTTAACTAGCCCATACCCATGTAATTATACTAATTTGCAAGAAAGTCTAATCACAGTCTAACAGCAGAGCAATACCAGGCCTGGATTCACATTGACAGAGGTTTTTTCCAAAATGTTTGGCTAATGTAAACACCACTGTGATGTGGAGGAGAATCTGTGGCCAAATCCACAAGAGCAGACTGATGGAAACACAGATCCCAAAGCAGGAAAAACCCTGTTAAATATTATTTTTAATTATCTGAATTAAGAGGACACAAGACATGTCCTCATAATCTAGCTTAATAGAGTACAACTAAATCAGCTAATTCCCATGTAATTATACTAATTTTGCAAGGAAGTCCAATCACAGCCTAACAGCAGGGCAATATCAGGCCTGTTCTCACATTGACAGAGATTTGTTTTCCAACATGTTTGGCTAATGTAAACACCACTGTAATGTGGAGGAGAATCTGTGGCCAAATCCACAAGAGCAGACTGATGGAAACACAGATCCCAAAATAGGAAAAACCCTGTTAAATATTATTTTTAATTATCTGAATTAAGAGGACACAAGAAATGTCCTCATAATCCAGCTTAATAGAGTACAACTAGCTTATACCCATGTAATTATACTAATTTTGCAAGAAAGTCTAATCACAGCCTAACAGCAGGGCAATATCAGGCCTGTTTTCACATTGACAGAGATTTGTTTTTTCCAAGATGTTTGACTAATGCAAACACCACTGTGATGTGGAGGAGAATCTGTGGCCAAATCTACAACAGCAGACTGATGGAAACACAGATCCCAAAATAGGAAAAACCATGTTAAATATTATTTTTCATTTTCTAAATTACGAGGACACAAGACATGTCTTCATAATCCAGCTTAATAGAGTACAACTAACTCTTGCCCATTTAATTATACCAATTTTGCAAGAAAGTCCAATCACAGCATAACAGCAGAGCAATATCAGGCCTGTTTTCACATTGACAGAGATTTGTTTTTTCCAACATGTTTGGCTAATGTAAACACCACTGTGATGTGGAGGAGAATCTGTGGCCAAATCTACAAGAGCAGACTGATGGAAACAGATCCCAAAGCAGGAAAAACTCTGTTAAGTATTATTTTTCATTATCTGAACTACGAGGGCACAAGACATGTCCTCATAAACCAGCCTAAACTAGCCCATACCCATGTCATTATACTAATTTGCAAGAAAGTCCAATCACATCACAACAGCAGACCAATACCAGGCCTGGATTCACATTGACAGAGGTTTTTTCCAAGATGTTTGGCTAATGTAAACACCACTGTGATGTGGAGGAGAATCTGTGGCCAAATCCACAAGAGCAGACTGATGGAAACACAGATCCCAAAATAGGAAAAACCCTGTTAAATATTATTTTTAATTATCTGAATTAAGAGGACACAAGAAATGTCCTCATAATCCAGCTTAATAGAGTACAACTAGCTTATACCCATGTAATTATACTAATTTTGCAAGAAAGTCTAATCACAGCCTAACAGCAGACCAATACCAGGCCTGGATTCACATTGACAGAGGTTTTTTCCAAGATGTTTGGCTAATGTAAACACCACTGTGATGTGGAGGAGAATCTGTGGCCAAATCCACAAGAGCAGACTGATAAAATCACAGACACCAAAGCTGGAAAAAACCCTGTTAAATATTATTTTTATTCGTCTGATTTAAGAGGACGCAAGACATGTCCTCATAATCTAGCTTAATAGAGTACAACTAAATCAGCTAATACCCATGTAATTATACTAATTTTGCAAGAAAGTCTAATCACAGCCTAACAGCAGGGCAATATCAGGCCTGTTTTCACATTGACAGAGGTTTGTTTTTTCCAAGATGTTTGACTAATGCAAACACCACTGTGATGTGGAGGAGAATCTGTGGCCAAATCCACAACAGCAGACTGATGGAAACACAGATCCCAAAGCAGGAAAAACCCTGTTGAGTATTATTTTAATAGGGTACAACTAGCCCATACCCATGTAGTTGAATTGAATTGAATGGAAAACCAATGTTAAGTATTATTTTTAATTGTTTGAATTGCGAGGACACAAGACATGTCCTCATAAACCAGCTCAATAGAGTACAACTTGCTCAGCTTTACCCATGTCAATATACAAATTTATGTCCTTGTAAGCCACCAAAACCAGTCCTCACACACTTCTCTGTCTGCTCATTTCACAAAACACACGCACACATACCTCTGTGTCACATCACCTTTTCACAAAACACACACAGCACTGTCTGATCACACATCTCTGGGTTATTAGTGAAGCTCTATTTATGATAGTTTTATTGCTTGTGTTTTCAGCTCTGAGCTGATGAGCAGCTTTTGTTTGTTTGATTGTTTGTTTGTTTGTTTGTTTGTTTGTATTATGTAGGAATGGATGTGACACTGCACAAACACTTTCTTCATCAGGGTTTTTTTTAGTTTTTCAGTTAAAAAAACACAATAATATACGTAAATATATTTATTTGTATATGCTATTAATGAGCATTATATAATCAGATATTTTAGTCATGTAATCACACACTACGGAAGTCATAAAAATATTTTGCAATAATGCAAAACACACAATTAAGCGTCAGTGATTGATATAATGGAATTTAACTATTTATAATTATCTTATGGGTGGCACGGTGGCTCAGTGGTTAGCACCGTCGCCTCACGGCAAGAAGGACACTGGTTCGGGTCCTGACTGGGTCAGCTGGCATTTCTGTGTGGAGTTTGCATGTTCTCCCCGTGTTGGTAATGAATTCCTCTGGGTGCTCCGGTTTCCCCCACAGTCGAAACACATGCATTATTGGGGAATTGGGTAAACTAAATTGGCCGTAGTGTATGTGTGTATGGGTGTTTCCCAGTACTGGGTTGCAGCCGAAAGGGCATCTGCTGCGTAAAACATATGCTGGAATAGTTGGCGGTTCATTCCGCTGTGGTAACCGCTGATAGTAAAATAAGTAAAATAAATAAATTAATTTTCTTATCTAAATTATTGTCTTATGTTCCAACATCTAGTTTCTGCAAGTCGTTTTTATTATTTGGATTTGGATTTGTTTTAGTACATCCGATTTAACTATATGAAACTCTCTGGCAAGTAACAGAAATACATTCATTTATTAATTCATTCATTCTCTTGTCGGCTTAGTTCCTTTATTAATCCGGGGTCGCCCCAGCGGAATGAACCAATGAATCCAGCAAGTTTTTACGCAACGATGCCCTTCCAGCCGCAACCCATCTCTGGGAAACATCCACACACACATTCACACACACACTCATACACTATGGACAATTTAGCCCACCCAATTCACCTGTACCGCATGTCTTTGGACAGTGGGGGAAACCAGAGCACTCGGAGGAAACCCACGCGAAGGCAGGGAGAACATGCAAACTCCACACAGAAACGCCAACTGAGCCGAGGATCGAACCAGCTACCTTCTTGCTGTGAGGCCAAAGCACTACCTACTGCGCCACTTCTTCGCCCTATTGTCTTATTCAGATTAAGATAAATAATTCCATTACTTTAGTCCACAGGTGTCAAACTCAGTTCCTGGAGGGCCGCAGCTCTGCACAGTTTAGTTCCAACCCTAATTAATCACACCTGATCAAACTAATTGAGTCCTTCAGGCTTGTTTGAAACCTACAGGTAAGTGTGTTGGAGCAGGGTTGGAACTAAACTGTGCAGGGCTTCGGAATTGAGTTTGACACCCCTGCTTTAGTCCATGTAAACGTAGCCACTGTCTGTATTTTTCTTGATGTTTTCTAGTGTAAATGCAGCAAAGCCCTGCTGAAGTGAGTGTTTTGTGCAGATCAGATGTCATTCTGCTGTATATTCAACACACAGCGCTTACACTCAACGATCTTTGAGGCCAAAAAGCCTTAAAGTGATCAATGTCTTTTCTGTTGAAGAATCTCTGAACTTTTGCAGATTTTCATCATCATCATCATCATCATCATCATCATCATCATCAGTGTCCGACCAATCAAAGTATTTCAAACCCACACACAGGCTGAATTTATGAACTAAACCTTTTTCAAAACCTTTATCAGCGCCACTCCAGTGTAAATAGACTTTTTTTGATAAATATGCTTTCTATCAGCATGTATAAATAATGTCCACATCATATTTTAGGAGGAAAATAGCGCTTTAAACTGATGGACACGCTCTTTGAAAATGTCCATGAAGCTTCTGTGCGTCATTGTGATTTGTGTATCTTTAATATTTGTCCACGAGGAGCACCAATCTGTGTTTTCCAGAGTCATGCCAGCAGAATCAAACTATAGCAATACAAACACACCAACTGCACGCCAATTCACAGTTAATTCTCATATCAACTATACACGCTGTCTACACAACAACTACACATTGATTTTATGCCAACTATAGTTCAGATACATGTCAACTACACCTCAATTACATGTCAACCACAGACTGTCAACAATACAGCACCAACAACACATTAACTACATGCCAACTGCAAGTTAGCTACATGCCAAAAATGTCAACTACATGCCAACTACACAGCCAACTACATGCTAAATGTCAACTACACGCCAACTACATGTCAGATCAACTACGTCAACTACACACCTAATGTCAACTACACATCATTGACATGCCAACTACACATCGACTATGTCAACAACAGATTATTTACATCAACTACACGTCATTAACACACCAGCTACACGTGAACTATTTGAACTATGCCAACTGCATACCAACTATACACCAACTACACTTAAATTACACACCAAATACATCAATTACACCCCAACTACACTTTAACTACATCAACTACATGCCCAATATGTCAATTATAAACCAGCTACACTTCAACTACATCAACAACACACCGAATACATCAATTACATGGCAACTTCATTTTAACTACACACCAAATACGTCAACTACACGCCAACTTCAAGGCAAAAATGGCAATTACACGCCAACCACACTTTAACTACATCAACTACACACCAAATATTTCAATTACACACCAAATACGCTTTAACTACATTAACTACATGCCCAATACGTTCGTTACACACCAACTACACGTCAACTACAGGACAATATGTCAACTACTTGCCCAATACGTCAATTATACACCAACTACACTTTAACTACACACCAATTATGTCAAATACAAGCCAACTACACTTCAACTACATGTCCAATACTTCAATTACACACCAACTACACGTCAACTACAAGGCAAAAATGTAAATTACACGCCAACTACACTTCAACTACACACCAAATGCGTCAATTACATGCCAACTCCAAGGCAAAATGTCAATTACACGCCAACCACACTTTAACTACATCAACTACACACCAAATACGTCAATTGCACACTAACTACATCAACTACATGCCCAATATGTCAATTACACACCAACTACTTGTCAACTGCAGGGCAAAAATGTAAATTACATGCCAACTACACTTCAACTACAAATCAAATATGTCAATTACATGCCAACTACAAGGCAAAAATGTCAATTACACGCCAACTACACTTTAACTACATCAACTACACACCAAATACGTCAATTACACACCAACTACACTTTAACTACATCAAATACATGCCCAATACGTTAATTACACACCAACTACACGTCAACTACAGGGCAAATATGTCAACTACTTGCCCAATACGTCAATTATACACCAACCACACTTTAACTACACAACAACTACAAATCAACTACAGGGCAAAAATGTCAATTACACGCCAACTACACTTTAACTACATCAACTACACACCAAATACGTCAATTACACACCAACTACACTTTAACTACATCAAATACATGCCCAATTCGTTAATTACACACCAACTACACGTCAACTACAGGGCAAATATGTCAACTACTTGCCCAATACGTCAATTATACACCAACCACACTTTAACTACACAACAACTACACGTCAACTACAAGGCAAAATTGTCAATTACACGCCAACTACACTTCAACTACACACCAAATTCGTCAATTACATGCCAACTACACTTCAACTACACACCAAATACGTCAATTACATGCCAACTACACTTCAACTACACACCAAATACATCAATTACATGCCAACTACACTTCAACTACACACCAAATACGTCAATTACATGCCAACTACACTTCAACTACACACCAAATACGTCAATTACATGCCAACTACACTTCAACTACACACCAAATACGTCAATTACATGCCAACTACACTTCAACTACACACCAAATACGTCAATTACATGCCAACTACAAGGCAAAATGTCAATTACACGCCAACCACACTTTAACTACATCAACTACATGCTCAATACGTCAATTATACACCAACTACACTTTAACTACACACTAACTATGTCAATTACATGCCAACTACACTTCAGTACAGGGCAACTATGTCAAATACAAGCCAACTACACTTTACTACATCAACTACACACCAAATACGTCAATTACACACCAACTACACTTCAACTACTCATCAAATATGTCAATTACATGCCAACTACAATGCAAAAATGTCAATTACACGCCAACCATACTTTAACTACATCAACTACACACCAAATACGTCAATTTCACACCAGCTTATAAATTACATAGCCCAATATGTCAATTACACACCAACTACATGTCAACTATAGGGCAAATATGTTAATTACATGCCAACTACAAGGCAAAATGTCAATTACACGCCAACCACACTTTAAATACATCAGCTACACACCAAATATGTCAATTACACACCAACTACACTTTAACTACATAAATTACATGCCCAATATGTCAATTACAAGCCAACTACACTTCAACTACATCAACTACATGCCCAATAGTTAAATTACACACCAACTACACTACAACTGCATCAACAACACGCCTAACACGTCAATTACACGCCAACTACACTTCAACAACAGGGCAAATTTGTCCATTACACGCCAACTACACTTCAACTACATAAACTACATGCCTAATACTTAAATTACACACCAACTACACTACAACTGCATCAACAACACGCCTAATACGTCAATTACACGCCAACTACACTTCAACTACATCAACTACATGCCCAATACTTAAATTACACACCAACTACACTACAACTGCATCAACAACACGTCTAATACGTCAATTACACGCCAACTACACTTCAACTACATCAACTACATGCCCAATACTTAAATTACACACCAACTACACTACAACTGCATCAACAACACGTCTAATACGTCAATTACTAGCCAACTACACTTCAACAACAGGGCAAATATGTCAACTACAAGCCAACTACACTTCAACTACATCAACTACATGCCCAATACTTGAATTACACACCAACTACACTACAACTGCATCAACAACACGTCTAATACGTCCAACCCGGGCTCATTGTGGAAACGTAGCCCCGCGGACGTTTCTGCGGACTGCGATTTACGTCCCGGGAGGTACGTATTCGAGCGTTTTTTGCTTTCGCGGATCCGCGAGAGGCTGCTGTGCGTGCTTTTTCGCATCTTGGGTGCCTCTCGGGAGCGCGCGCCGTTAGCACCCCCGGCGTTCTCGCGCGAAAAGCCGCCGGATCGGCCGTCTCGGCCGCCCTCCTCTTCCTCCTCCTCCTCCTTCCCTAAACTTGAGCGACGGTTCGCAAAAGCCATCCAGAAAAAAAAAAAAAAAGCAAAAGCCCTCGTCTTCGATTTCGACCGCATTTTCGGATCCCGCCGCATTCTCGCCCTTATTTTTCGGATTCCGTTTTTCGTCTTACCTGATTTCGAGAACCGCTGTTCCCCGGATTCGATCCCGGTCGTCGTCCCCGTGGACGGCTCCTCCTCCTCCGGGGCCTCCGCTCCGCCGACGCAACGATGTGAGTTAAACGGACAAACTGGTTGCATCGGGAAAGCCCTCCACTCAGAGGCGAGCCGTCGGCCGGCGAGCGCGAAGAGAAGGGACGGAGCGGCACCACACCGCCCCGCAGCGTTCACTGGAAAAAAACTAAACGCGGCCTTACGTACCTCCGGCCACGTAAATCGTGGTCTCCAGAAACGTCCGCGGGGCTACGTTTCCAGAATGAGCTTGGGTTGAATACGTCAATTACACGCCAACTACACTTCAACAACAGGGCAAATTTGTCCATTACACGCCAACTACACTTCAACTACATTAACTTCATGCCTAATTTGTTAATTATACACCAACTACACTACAACTACAAGCAAAATATTTCCATTACGTGCCACCTACACTGTACCTATGACAAATACACATCAAATACATCAACTACACTCCAGTTATGATGTAACTATGTCAGCTACATTCTAAATACATGACAACCACAGCTACAGTATTACACATCAAATATGTCAACTACACACATCAACATATACATCAATAATACACCAGTAACACACTAACTACAGATTCACGTTCCTGCATCTGAACACGAAACATCTGAGGCGTATTTTTTTAAAATGTCCAGTTTCTCATCTAGTAAATACACCATTCATTACCATTCAACATATTGGAGATATTAAATAGTTTTTTTTCTGCTCAGCATCTCTGTAAAAGCGTTAAAAACGTGCTTGAAATTGTTACACCTAAACTAATTGTGTTTTTAATCATAATTTATAAATCATAGTCCAGTCATACATCAAAAATACTAAATCTTTGACCATTTTTTTAAATCACCCACAGCAATTAAAAATTTCCTACTCGATTTATTTCCGAAAATAAATTAAGTTTGAAAAACTTCATTTTTGTTGGTGTAACAAGCTGATTTTAATCAAATGATTACGTTTTTGACCGAAGGCTATTTAAATACAAAGTCTAATATTACTTAAATTTCTCTTAAAAATGATTAAATCATGAATGCAGCTCTAGATTTTGTAGACAGGAGATTTACACACAATAAAAGCAGAATTATGTATTATGAACGTATTAGACATTAATACTCATTTTGACCTACTTTTTTGTTTTTCTTTGGGGTGTAAAACTGGATTTCACTGCTGTTTCTATTCGTCGAATCTCACACTCAGCATTTTTGTCTCGTTTTCTACAACAAATATGTAAAAAGTCATAAACAGAGATGTATTTACGAAGCAAAATGACTCAAGATATTAGGTTTTGTTTTCTGAAATATTAAGCATTTGGAGAAAATATTGAAGTTTTTTTTTCAGAAAGCAAGACTTAAGAATTTACAGTTCACAATAATACATTATAGTTGAACATTAATCATAAAACAAACAGATGAAAACAAATTAAAAAGACTAAAATGTTGAAGCCACTCAGTATTATCTGGTTAAATTCAGGCAGAATTTTGGTTTTCCTTCATGAATAAAATAAAATATTATTCCATATGAATAAAAATACATTTACTTGAAAAGCAAAATGACTCGAGATGTTAGCTTTGTTTTCTGAAAGGATAAATATATGTATACATTGAAGAATTTTTCACTTTAAAACTAGACAAAACTGATTTGATTCAGAGAAATAATTTAAACTCTAAATGAACATTTTAAGTTCTGACAACATTAAAAAAAAATCTTTTGCCATTTTTCATCAAATAATCTATTTTTCCATATGTTTCTCTAAAAACAAATTTACAGAATTTACAGTTTACAGTTTCAGACTCTGAAAATAAAAAGATTTAAGCATTAAACTGTAAACATATTTGTTAATTCAGAGAAATAATGTAAATTCTATAGGAAAACACCATTTCTGACAACATAGATTTTTTAATCTTAAATATCAATGCATTTTGTCAGAAACTTCTTGATTTCTTATGAATTTAAAAACATTTGTTGAACAAATCATAAAAAGACAAAATGCTGCAGTAGAGTTAAATTCAGACTCAGCATTATTGGGGTTTGTTTTCTGGTGGAAAAAAAAATTTAACACTTTTTTTTTTCTTAAACTAGAAAAAGTTTGCAAATTAATTCAGAAACAACATTTCTGACAGCATAGACATTTTTCTTTTGTAGTTTTTTGTTTATCATGATGTATATACGATGTATTTTTCAGAAACCGACACGAATACTATAATAAGGATTAAATTAAAATAAAACATTAGGTAAAAAAAATGAAAACGAAAACACAACAAGGGTTCAATTCAGATTTTGAAGAAAACAAAAACTCATTCAGGTGTTTTTTTGTTTTGAAAAAAGAATTAAGCATTTTCTTTCTACTGGAAAATTTATTTATTTGGAGAAATCGTGTCAGTTCTAAAGGAAAAACACCATTTCTGACTACATAAAATGTGTAGTTTTTAATCATAAAAGTCAACATATTCTGTCAGAAACAAGACTTGATTTCTTAAAAATTTCAGCAATAAAGCATGAGTTGAATTAATGGGGAAAAATGGTTAAATTCAGACTTTTTAAGAAAAAAAAAATTCATTTAAATTAACTTTTTTATTTTCTGTTTTTTTTTTTACTGAAAAAAATAAGCAATACTTTCTTCTTAAAACTGGAAATGTCAATTCTAATGGAAGACTTTTCTGACAACATAAAATTTTAGTTTTTGACATTAAATTCAATATTTTTGTTTTCAGAAACCAAGACTTAATTTCTTAAGAATTCACAATAAAGCATGAGTTGAACCAAGAAAAAAAGACAAAAAGCTGAAACCAAGTTAAAAACAGACTTTTAAACCTTTAAACAAAAAAAAAACTTTCAGGTTTTTTAATTTTTAGCTTTTGTTTCCTTAAAAAAAAAAAGAATTACGTTATTATAAAAGTCAATATATATTTTTAGAAATCAAGTAATAATAATTACTTAATAATTTGACAGTAAAGCATTTGTTAAACCAATAACAAAAAGATTTAAGCATTTTTTCTCCCTAAAACTGGAAAATATTTCAGAGAAATAAAGTCAATTCCAAATTCCAAATTTTTCAATTTTAGCATAAAAATCTAAATATATTTTCAGAAACCAAGTTCACAAGAGAGCATGAGTTGAACTAAAAAACCCAGAAACTAAACTCAAGTTAAATTCAGAATTTTTGTTTTTATTTTCAGCTTTGTTTACTGAATTCACAATTAAGCATTAGTTCAACCAAGAAAAAAAGCACATAAATGGTTAAATTGAGAATGTAAGCTTAAAAAAATGAATAAATATTGATGTCTTAAGAATTTAAAGTTCACAATAAAGCATTAGTAGAAACCAAGAAAAATAGAAGATTTAAGCATTTTATTTCTTAAACAAACATTTCTAAAGGAAAAAGAAATTCTTGACAACATAAAACATGCAGTTTTTATCATCTATCAGTATATTATTTCAGAAACCAAGACTTGATTTCTTAACCAAGCACTGGGTGAACAAATAAAAAACGACAAAAACTCTTTAAATTTAGCATGCTTAGGTTAAAAAAAAATCTGTGTCAATATAATTTTCAGAAACCAAGACTTGATTTCTTAACCAAGCATTGGATTAACAAATACAAACAGACAAAATGCTTAACTCTTTAAATTCAGCATTTAAATAAATAAATTTAAATAAATAAATAAATAATAAATAACAAATAAATGAATGAATGAATGAATGAATGAATGAATGAATGAATGAATGAATGAATTAATTAATTAATTAATTAATTAATTATAAGTGTCAGTATAACTTTCAGAAACCTAGACTTGATTTCTTAACCAAGCATTGGGTCAACAAATACAAAAAGACAAAATGCTCAACTCTTTAAATTCAGCATTTAAATAAATAAATAAATAATAAATAAATAAATAAGTAAATAAATAAATAAATAAATAAATAAATAAATAAATAAATAAATAACAAATAAACAAACAATAAATAAATGCATAAATAAATAAATAAATAAATAAATAAATAAATAAATAAATGAATGAATGAATGAATGAATGAATGAATGAATGAATGAATGAATGAATGAATGAATGAATGAATGAATGAGTGTCAGTATAACTTTCAGAAACCAAGACTTGATTACAATTTGAAGAATTCAGTTCAGATTTTGCATTTTTTAATAAAACCACTTAAGCATTTTTAATTAAAACTGGAAAATAAATTCAGAGAAATAGTCAATTATTCTAAAGGGGGCGGGGGGGAACACATTTCTGACAAAACTTTTTGTTTAAATAAAGTCAATATATTATTTCAGAAACCAAAGTTTGATTTCTAAAGATTTTAAATCCATAACAAAGCATTGAACAAATAAAAAACAAAACAAGACAACAATGCTAATAATTCCGGTTCTTCAGTGCATTCCCCATCTCGTGTGCCTGATAAAACCCAATGGTTTTGCTCAGTTTTAGTGTGTGCTTCTGTTAGTTCTCTGTGGTGTAGTGTTGGGTTTGCCGTGATGATGTCAGAGAGCTCAGATCTGTGTGATCTTTCAGTCTCTCGCTCTTCTATGCACATCAGTCTGTCTCTGTGTCTTCACAAACTCTCCGTCCAGCCACTAAAAGCCCAAATAAATGCATTTTATACTGGATTTCTATCTGGCCGCTTGTCGGTTTTCTCTTCATTTCATCACAAAACAAGCACAAGAGCCTCTGTCCAAACGTCTCCATCCTGCTCTTCTGTTGTTTTCCACTTTCTTTCTTGCGCTTTGTAGCCAAACCATGATTGGGACTCTCTTCATATTGTGTTCCTGATGTGCACAGCTGGAATTTAATGTTTGGATCTCTGGATCGTTTTGTATATATTGTTTACAAGACCTTGTGTTTATTAGAACTCTCTTATTTTTGGTAAATTCTGTACATATCCGGAAATATTTCTGTTTGTGTGAACATACTTCTGTATTTGTACCTATTTTGTAAAGGAATAAATAAGCTGTTTACTAAACTTCAAACATGTTGTTTACGTGTGTGTGTGTGTGATGGACATGATCAGCAGCAATACTCAGGTAGGCTGCGGCACGATGCTAAATTGGTAATAATGGACCCAAAATGTCCAAAATCTCCCCCATTGTATTTGTAGCCTCAGTTTCCTGTTCTTAGCTGACAGGAGCGGCACCCGGTGTGCTCTTCTGCTGCTGTAGCCCATCCGCCTCAAGGTTGGCCGTGTTGTGTGTTCAGAGATGCTCTTCTGCAGAGCTCGGTTGTAACGAGTGCTTATTTCGAGTTACTGTTGCCTTTCTATCAGCTGGAACCAGTCTGGCCATTCTCCTCTGACCTCTGGCATCAACAAGGCATTTGCGCCCACAGAACTGCCGCTCACTGGATATTTCCTCTGTCAGACCATTCCCTGTGATATGTTTGTGCGTGAAAATCCCAGTAGATCAACAGTTTCTGAAATACTCAGTGCAGCTCGTCTGGAACCAACAACCATGCCACGATCAAAGTCTTTTAAATCCCCTTTTTCCCCCATTCTGATGCTCGCTTTGATCTGCAGCAGATCGTCTTGACCGTGTCTACATGCCTAAATGCATTGAGTTGCTGCCATGTGAAATTTTTGTTAACGAGCAGTTGAACAGGTGTACCTAATAAAGTGGCCAGTGAGCATTGTAAATCTAAATTTAGATTTATTTTTTTTACTTTCTTTAAATCGAAAGAAAACATCTATGCAAGCAATAATGCTATGCAATTTTGCATTTTTAAATTTTACATAATTTAAATGTGATAAAAATGTAAAAGAATTCCTATTTTTATATTTTATTCTACATATAAGTTATATTTCAATCGTATAACAGTTTTCCATTTATCATTTAATTGTCAGCTTAAAGACGCCTCTCAGGCATTGCTCAGGTGTGAGTTTCTCAGAGACTTCATCAGTCAAAATCTTGATGATTCTGTGGGTCTCGTCTATCAGATCTGAGCTTTATTCTGTATTCTCTATTGGATTCGGATCAGGTGATTGGCTGGGCCATTCTCCAGCTTGATTTTCTTTCTTTGAAAGCATCTGAGAGTCTCATTGGCCGTGTTTTGGATCACTTTCTTGCTGAAATGTCCACCCTAGTTTCATCTTCATCCTCCTGCTAATGTAGATGTTGGACTGAAGCAGCTCATACAGGACTTTCTTCATGTGTTCATTTCATTTTATTACACATAACTTCATTTATAAAGTAATTAGTTTTGTTTTATTTGCATACATGGATTTCCTTGGCTGTTACCAACATCTGGTGTAAATTTCAAGCCAACGGCACCTTTGAAAATAAGTTTTCTGTCAAAAATGGTGACGTTTAATACTTATTTCCTGCTATATATATATATATATATATATATATATATATATATATATATAAACAAAAACAAAAAAGAAATATATATATATAAACACACACACACACATATATATATATATATATATATATGTGTGTGTGTGTTTATATATGTATATTTCTTTTTTGTTTTTGTTTATATATATATATATATATATATATATATATATATATATATAAACAAAAACAAAAAAGAAATATATATATATAAACACACACACACACACACACACACACATATATATATATATATATATATATAAACATTCCTGATAAAACCACAATCAACCATAAAATACACTTCTTGTAGTTTTTTTTTAAATCATAAACCCATGTGAATATTAAGTTTTACAGAAGAGGATTGATAAACACAGGTGATCAGGTGAATATTATGCCTTTTTTATTTTAGCAAATATGCAAGTAAATAAAAAAAAAGAAGACACTGTAAATAAACACATGCCCTTTAATACCACAGTCTAATTATTAACACATTAAATAATGACAATTTTCACCTTGGTAGACATCTTGAAATGCTGAAGATTTTTTTTTTTGTCATTTATATGTACAGATCATATTGCTTTGCTTATTGTAAGTCTTGTATTAAAGCAGTGTCGCGTTCTCTAGTTTTGGGGTCTGTTTATAAAGAGAAATTCAATGATTATACAAATAACTGTACATAGAACCAGCGTTTCTGTCTGATCAACAACATGGAGAGTCATTTAACATATGAAGATGGTTTAGACTCGCTAAAGCTGGGTTTCACCACAGAATGGAATTAATTATAGTGGTAAATGCAACTTTGTCACAAGTCTGACTTTTCCACTCACATGTGCAAAGGGTATATTTTACAATAATGCAAAATAAGGGTCAGAATTGCAAGATTTTATAAAAAGAATTGCAAGATTTGTGGGTGTTGAACTCAAAATCGTAAGAGCAAATAAATTGTTTTTTTTCTTTTTTTAAATGAGAAGATTTTAAAATATTTTTTAAAGCCTATAAACAACTGCAAAACAAACAATTAATTTTTTCAAAACTAAAAAGTCAGAATTAGGACAAACCTTTACGTTGCAAATGTAAAATAAAATTGAGCATTGCAAAATCTACATTTATATCACGCTATTCAGGTTTTGTTCTGTCTTGTGTTATAGTTATGTTATAGTATAGTTATGATTTTTTAATTAATTGAAATTGTAGAATTGTGAGACAGTTGATAAACTCAAAAATGCATAAAAATAAAATGAAATTGAGGGGAAAAAGACTATATTCTTATACCAAATATATATATAAATCTCTCAATTTGGCAGAAATAGCACAAATGTGAGATTTAAAAAAAGCCAACATTCAGAACACACTTCTACCCTCAGAATTAATGCATACCGACTTAATATTAACTTGCAAATCTAACAATAAAGTCAATTTGGACAAACTTGACCTTTTAGCATTGCAAAATTTACATTTATATCTTGCTATTCAGATTTTGTTATATCTCGCAATTTTGCAGATACCCTGTAAACTCTTCAATGCAATCAAACTGAAATGGTAGATATAAAACGGCTGCTGTGATTCAGTATTGTGAGCTGAAACCCAAACTCTCAGAACTAAAAATTAAAGTTAAAATAAAAAGTTCTGAGAGAAACACTTCTGTCAATTATGAGACCACCATGATTACTAAAACAATTATAAAATAAGAAAAAGAGATCTAATAATTAATACATTTTGAGCTGGAAAAGTCAGAATTGTGATAAAAAAAATGACTTTTTTTTGTTTAAAACACTCAAGTCTGTGTTGAACTCGCAGTTATGAGGAAAACATTTCTATAAATTATATATAATATAAAAGAATTCAACTTTAAGTGGGGGAAAGTCAGAATTGTGAGCTAAAAATGCAATGTTTGTTGTCATCCTGTGCTAAAGATCATCTTGTGAAGGGGTTTTGCTCAGAGCTGAACTGGACACAAGTGTGTGTTTTTCTCTCCGGTAAATGTGGACGTTTGAGCTGTCAGACTGTGTGTGTGTCAGTCTGTGTGTGTTTGAGTTTGTAAAAGTGCTGCTGAAGATCTTCTGTATGTCTGAACAGACGAGGAGAAGCTGACACACACACACGCACGCACACACGCACACACACAAAGTGGGCTAATGAATATCCATTATTCATCCTCAAAGTTGGTGCGTCTCCTCATTCTGTCAGTCTCATCCTGACTCTATTAAACACACACCGAATTCTCTCTCACACACACACACACATGCACACACACACGCAGTAAGTGCAAATCAATATAATTATCAACACTAAAGATCTCTCCAGTCGCTGCTCCAGACAGTTTGTTCGTCACACATCAGACTTTCTCCATACAGTCCAAAAGATTGTTGTCTTTCCAGCACAAATACTGAATCGTTCTGAAATCTGACTTGAAGCGTCGCTTTCTGATGAAAAATAAATCAAAGTTGACCTTATGCTTAAAAAAAGACGACACTTTTTTCATTTTTAAATATTTTCCAAGTGCTGTTTCACAGAGCAAGAACATTTTGCACACTATTTCCTGCTGTATTTTTTCTAAAAGTATAATAATACTAATAATAATAATAATAATAATAATAAATATATGAATCATAGGGGCATCATGGTGGTGCAGTGGGTAGCACGATCACCTCATAGCAAGAAGGTTGCTGGTTTGAGCCTCGGCTGGGTCAGTCGGCATCTCCCCGTGTTGGCGGGGGTTTCCTCCAGATGCTCCAGTTTCCCCCACAGTCCAAACACATGCTAAAGGGCAGGAGCTCGCAAACTATTGTAGCCTGCAACCCCTAAAATAACAATGCCATTGACTCGCGACCCCTAATATCCCCTCAAGTGATTATAAATATATAAACCTTGCACCCAACGGTGCACATACACCAATAGACCCACGTCTATTCATCATTTAATTTTGAAGAACGCCACTCGGAGAGCATCCTCCATGTTCAATTGTGGCCCGTATTTATGTTTACAGTTTGCGAGTGTCGTAAAGATGTCAGAAAGTTTAACCTGATGCCATAAAATCAATGTCTGACACCAATGCTGTGTGTTTAATATAGTGTAATCACCCCTGGGGTGGCAAAAACAAAACATTTGGAAAGGCTGAAGGCTTTTTAGTTGCATGTTGTTTACTTAATATTCATTTTTAACATGTTAACAATGTCACTATTAATTACTATTATGTTCTCCAGGAGTTAATGGATCAATCATGGTAACTTATAGTTTAATAAAATGTTGATTTTTGGAAATCGCCTCATTCTCACGCAAACCCCCTGAGGGGTCCCGACCCTCACTTTGAGAACCCCTGCTATAGGAGAAATGGGTAAGCTAAATTGTCCTTAGCGTATGTGTTTAAATAAGTGTGCATGGGTGTTTCCCAGTGATGGGTTGCAGCTGAAAGGGATGAATGAATAAATTATAAACTTTTTTCAACAGAGCAAGGGCGTTTTGCACACTCCTTTGTTATAGTTTTATAAAAGTTTATACTAATAGTAATAATAGTATATATATATATATATATATATATATATATATATATATATATATATATATATATATATATTTATATATATATATAGTAAATATATATATATATATATATATATATATATATATATATATAGTAAATATTTATATATATATATATATATATATATAGTAAATATTTATATATATATATATATTTATTTATATATATATATATAGTAAATATTTATATATATATATATATATTATTACTATTAGTATAAACTTTTTAAACCTAGTTAAGCCTTTAACTTACTATTTTAGGATTTCCGCCTGGATTTTGCCTACTCAAATTTAAAAGCTTTCCAAATCCACATGCAGGGGTGTAAATGCAAAAATTTGGTCTCATTTTAAAGAAAACCCTTTGAATTTTCATAAAACACAATTGAAAGTGTGTAAAATATCTGTATATGTTGTCTGTGTTATAATAAACACCTAAAAAAAGAGGCGCTTTTGTATATATTTTTTTTAAACTCAAATGTGAAAGTGTATCTTTTAGGTTGTGTGTGGTCTAGCGTGCTGTAATTAATGTTGGTGGTTCCTGCAAATGTCTGTAATCATAGGAAAAAAAAAAATGTCTCCACCGTAATCTATGCAGATGTTATTGTATTATAGCTGATGAGAGGTGCTGTACAAGCCACAGGGAGCGATCATTGTTTTCATATTTCACTATTCTTTTGTTTGATCGAACATAATTCACTGTGTTTGGAGCACGTCAGACATATAAAAGCATTACTTATGCACATCAGCTCAAAAACAGAGGAGAATGGCCCTGAAGCGCACAGCATAAGGTAAGAGATGAGCTGTCTGTGCTATCTGGGGCTGCTTATTGATCATATATGTATTGTTTTCACTTCTGCGCCATGGAAACACCGCGATTCATTCGACAACTGTTTGATATGAGAATATAATTCAGTAAAAAGAATGCTAGAACCGTATGAGCACCGGCAAGAGCTTTCATTTGAGCTATAACTTGTACATGTGTCATATGAAAAATATGAAAATGAACCAATGTTCAATACCCAGCTCGGGTATTCAAAATACTGTGTGTTTAAGTGTAAATAACTTTTGTACAGTGTAATAAAAACCAAAGTGATGCATATGTGCATAAAATATAGATTCTACACTTTCAAACGAAACCACTTACAGGGGTCTGGTGCAACGCTAGCCCTTTAAATCTTAAAGCGAAAGTCGATGACGTCACGGACCTGGTACCAGGCCGCAGAGTTTAACTGGTTAAATGTGACCTTAAGCTGAATACTAGTGTCTTGAAGAATATCTAGTCTTATATTATGTGCTGTCATCTATTATGTTTAGAAATGTGTTGAATAAAATCCTTTCAATGTTAAACAGCACTTGGGAAACATTTCAATAATGTTGTCTTCAATATATATATATATATATAACTCGTCATTTTAAAGGAATGTTCAGATGTTTGTACTTGAAAATAAGATAAACCCGCTTTTGATCAGAGCTCTGGGGATGTGAAATGTTTGCAGATCTGCTTTAAGATTATGGTCTGTCTCTGTGCACAAACACACATTAATGAGCCTTTTTTTTTTCTTCTGACAGTTTTGTCCTGGCAGCTCCAGCGTTTCTCAAAGTTTCTCCTTCATTCTTCAGGTAATAAAAGAAAAACACAAAGTTGTGCTGCGCTCAGACATCACGGCTCTAGACGTGAAAAAGTCCAACTTTAGAAACAACAAGGTTGAAATGAGAAGAGAAAAACACACACACACACTGCACCTAGGGGCGTGGCCTTATTCCATATGCGTAAAGTCATCCTCTGATTGGTGAAGTGGGCGGAGCCGGAAGTTCTTTGGGCTTTCTTTTTTCTTTTTTTCAGAGTACATTCCCCGTTTGAGTCTGTGTGTGTGTGTGTGTGTAGCCGAGGTTTAGTCCAGCGGCTCCTGCTTTATCCTGATGGGTGTGTTTGTGTTGTGACTCCGCCGATCTTCACGACACAGAACATATTCGCTGAACTGAGACGAGTCCACGCCACCACCACATGACGCCGCCACATTGAAACCCTTCTGGAAGAGACGCTCCAGCACCTGAAACACACACACACATCACATTACACATTAAAAACACTGACTAAACATCACTACTAATTCATAGAACAATATTTGTGTTAATATATCATAAACTTATGTAATATAATGTAATATAACAAGTGGTGGGCTGTTAATGCGAGACTCTTATCAGGCATTTAAAAAATATGGCCGTTAATCTACTCTCAGAGTTGAGAATTATCACAGTAGAACAGTTTCTCAAGCAGTTCATGATGCAATCTGGAAACAGGAGATAAGCCCCTGGTCTAATGCGCCACCTGGCTTGAGAAACCCATTCTCAAAGACTTACTTTAGTCATTATTTGGGTAGCACACATATTCTGAATGCCTTCGGCAGAATACAAATGAGCCATTTTAATCTAGATTAATTCCAAGATTACAGTGAGATTAATCTAGATTAAAAAAACTAATCTATGCCCACCTATAATTAATACACACTTCAATTGTGTTAATAGCATCACAATATCAACTTCATAAAAATGTCACAGGGTTTTTTGTTTAATTGCTTCACCTTAGTTCATTTTTATTTATTTATTTATTTATTTATTAATTCCAAGATTACAGGGAGATTACTGTAGATTAAAAAATAACCTTTGCCCACCTATAATTATAATATATTATATTTACAGTTGAAGTCAGAATTATTGTTATACGTGAATTGGGTAGGCTAAATTCCTCCAGGTTGGGGGTCAAGCATTGGGCTGACAACTCCCCTCGTAAAAATAAGATGTTACGAAATATGTTAAGATGTTACCAATATGGTGCAGCTAAATATCAACGACCCTGGGAATGAGCAAATAAGTGGATGAAGCTGCTGTTTAGAGCTTGATAGCGGCCTCTGTTTAATCTGAATCACACACACACACCATGGTAATATTAATGACATGATGTCACACGTGCAGCAGGGAAGAGTTCTGACTTCTGGCAAAGACAATGAAGAGCAGACACATGCAGACGTGATCAGGACAGGTGAAACACACACACACACACACACACATGCAAGTGTAGGAGAACGTGTACATGTGCAAGTGAGTGTTTGCGTGTATGAAAAATTATTGCGTGTTTGAATGCATGAATGTGTGATTAAGAGTGTGTGAGTGTATATGTGCGTGTTTGCATGCATGTGTGCTAGCATGAGTGTGTGATTAAGAGTGTGTGAGTGTATATGTGCGTGTTTGCATGCATGTGTGCTTGCATGAATGTGTGATTAAGAGTGAGTGAGTGTATATGTGCGAGTTTGCATGCATGTGTGCTTGCATGAATGTGTGATTAAGAATGGGTGTGTGTATGTGTGTGTGCGTGTTTGCTTGTGTGTGTATATATGTGCTTGCATGAATGTGTGATTAAGAGTGAGTGTGCGTGTGTGTGTGTGTGTGTGTGTATGTTTGCATGCATGTGTATATGTGCGTGTGTGCTTGCATGAATGTGTGATTATAAGTGAATGTGTGTATATGTGTGTGCGTGTTTGTATGCGTGTATGTACATATATGAATGTGTGATTAAGAGTGTGTGTGTGTGTGTGTCTGTATGTATGCATGCATGTATGTACTTATACGAATGTGTGATTAGGAATGAGTGTGTGCTTGCATGAATGTGTGATTAAGAGTGTGTGAGTGTATATGTGCGTGTTTGCATGCATGCGTGCTTGCATGAATGTGTGATTAAGAATGGGTGTGTGTATGTATGTTTGCATGTGTGTGTATATGTGCGTGTGTGCTTGCATGAATGTGTGATTATAAGTGAATGTGTGTGCGTGTTTGCATGCGTGTATGTACTTATATGAATGTGTGATTAAGAGTGAGCGTGTATGTGTGTGTGTGTGTGTGTTTGCATGCATGTATATGTGCGTGTGTGCTTGCATGAATGTGTGATTAAGAATGAGTGTGTATATATATATATATATGTGTGTGTGTGTGTGTGTGTGTGTGTGTGTATGAACGTGTTTAAGAGTGAGCATGTATGTGTGTGTGTGTTTGCATGCATGTATGTCTAAGAATAAGCATGTGTGTGTTTTAATGCATGTGTGTGTATATGTGTGCGTTTGCGTTTGCTTGCACGTCTGTTTGAAAGTGAGCATTCCTGTAAAGTGTTGCTGTGTGTTTGTATCTGTTGGGAGCATGCATGTGTGCATGACAACGCGTGTTTGTAACTGTTGTGTGTGTGTGTGTGTGTGTGTGTGTGTCTCTGTCAGTGTGATGGAGCGTCAGTGGTGTTAATGTTGATTCTGCTCCTCCATCACTGTGAGATATGGACAGATCTGGACAGCTCCAGCTTTGAGACAGTACGAGTGTGTGTGTGTGTGTGTGTTTCCTCAATCTGTTCATCTCTCCGTCTTCATTCATCTGCTTCCTCTCTCTCTCACTCTGTCTGCTGGTGTGTTTCTTTAAGAGCTGATGGTCAACTTTACAAGTTTTCACAGCAAAAACATCTCGATTATTACATCTAATGCAAAACTAGATATAAAAGCAGCAAATACACTCGCCGGCCACTTTATTAGGTACACCTGCTCGTTGACGCAAATTTCTAATCAGCCAATCATATCGCAGGAACTTAATGCATTTAGGCTGCTGTAGCCCATCCTCCTCAAGGTTGGACGTGTTGTGTGTTCAGAGATGCTCTTCTGCAGAGCTCGGTTGTAACGAGTGCTTATTTGAGTTACTGTTGCCTTTCTATCAGCTGGAACCAGTCTGGCCATTCTCCTCTGACCTCTGGCATCAACAAGGCATTTGCGCCCACAGAACTGCCGCTCACTGGATATTTCCTCTTTGTCGGAGCATTCTCTGTAAACCCTAGAGATGGTTGTGCGTGAAAATCCCAGTAGATCAGCAGTTTCTGAAATACTCAGAGCAGCCCGTCTGGCATCAACAACAATGCCACGCTCAGTCACTTAAATCCCCTTTCTTCCCCATTCTGATGCTCAGATTGATCTGCAGCAGATCGTCTTGACCATGTCTACATGCCTAAATGCATTGAGCTGCTGCCATGTGATTGGCTGATTAGAAATTTGCATTAATGAGCAGTTAGATAGGTGTACCTAATAAAGTGGCCGGTGAGTATATTTTCAACAGTATTTCAGAATGCATGTGTGCATTAAAAAGCATCTGCTTTCTTGATCACTCCTATTGATATTACTTCATTATGGATTTACTGTTGTCTCCTGAATGAAGAGGCATTTACTTCATGTAAAACTAGAAACCCAGCTTCATCCGTTCTCAGAAACGATGCCGTTTTAGAAAAGAAAGTGAGTTTGAGCAAGCAAACACAGTGAGGGCAGACTGAGGGACACACACACACACACACACTGCAAACACACTCAAAATGTTGTGTTAGTTGATGCAGCCAATTAATTATATTGCAAGCCATTTAGAAATCTATAAAAGAAGCATAAAGGGGTTGAGGCTGTTTGAGAAACTGTAAGTACGGTATTAAAAAATGCAATACGTGTATTTGAAGCGCTCTGGGCACTGTTACGTTCGAGTCTTCTTTAAAAGGGGAAGAGCTGTGTCTTAAAAAGAAGAAACCTGTAAATTATGCATTTCATTTTCCAGCCGCTCTTTTCTTTTCTTCTCGCTGTTGCTTTTTGTTTTTGGGGGAGTGAAAAAATATGGCTGCGCTTGAAAAGGCTTTTAGTTTCGCTGTTTTTAAGGAAAGGTGTGTATTAATGTGTCTTACGGGTTGGTTATACACTAATAAAATGTTGTAAAGCCAATTTTTTTTCAACCCTTTAAAATTAACGAATTATTGGTGTCCATGTAAACTTACTCTGTGACATTCATAGCAGGGACAAATACACACACATATACACACACACACACACACACACACACACACACACACACACACACACACACACACACACACACACACACACACACACACACACACACACACAAACACATACATACATATATATTAGGGATGTGCGGAGCAGCCGGTATTTGTATTTGTATTTGTATTTGTTGAGGGGGGAAAAGTATTTGTATTTGTATTTGTATTCGAGTAAAATTCAAAATGGCGCAGAAATATATATTTTTTCTATTACACTTCTAATTTACGTTATAGTGAAAGTATTGTTTAATTATACCCATTATATAAATTATAGATATGCAATATTGGCTGTTGTTTTTGAACATGTGATAAGAAATGTCATTGAAAAGAAAATAACATAGAAGCCATTATCTCATCCATGGTTAAACCAACAACTAATTATTTAGTACAATATACCATTGTGAATATTATGAACCCCACCACCACCGTTCTTGCTGAAGGACACTGAATAGACAGAATAAAAACAAATAATACTTTAAAAAACTGTTCTTCTTCTGAAAGAACTTTTTTCCAATGGACAGAATTCCAAAAATAAGCTAAATAAATCTAAATAAAACCCTGCCTGGGAGATCTGGCAGAACAAAAGTATTCTATATAATACTAAAAGATGCAGCCCTGCTATTATCATCTGCCAGCCACAAAAAAGACACAAAGTTTGTTTGTTTGTTTATTTAGAGATATCTGCAAATATTTTTCAATGGAAGTCAATGGAGGAATATGACTAGTCAGTCATAATATATTTGCAGATATTTCCAATCTGAATTATAATTATGACAAGTCAAAATATAATTAGAGATATCTCTAAATATATTTATGGATAGTCTCAACAAGGTTTAAATGCTAAAACGGCTTGCCATACGCACAGTGGCACAGTGGCACAGTGGAGATTTCTCTAGTTATATCGTTTCAGTCGTTTGTTATACAGTGACATGCAGTCAAATATTTCGCCAAACAGTCCTTAGGGATGCGGTGAAACGCAGTCAGATATTCGCAGAACAGATCCGCCACTTTTGGCGCGCATAAACAATCATAAAGCTCTCGTGCTGCAGGAATGAGGAGGTCTGCTGAAGGCGCGCAGCTGACGTGCAGTGAGGAGTTTGCGTCTTTAATAAACTACGGCAGTTTGCGATCACTGAACAGTAAGAATGATTAATAAATCCATATGAAACAGTCCCTTAACAGTCACGTCTCGCTTTCAGTTTCGGGCTTTGGCGCGTTTTGCACTGAGCGTGTCTCTCTCTCCAGGGCCGGATTAACCAATGGGCCTTATGGGCACAGGCCCAGGGGCCCGTGCGCACCAGGGGCCCCTGCGAGGGGGGAGAAAAAAAGACAATTTCGGAGTGTCTTTTTAGGCTAATTGCAAATAGCGCATCTAGTTGGACTAAACTATTCAGGGTTTACGCCCATCGATGCCTGATTGATAGAGATAAGATGAGTAAAGAGCAGTAAAATAACACAGCCGCAGTGGCGCACCTTGTTAGGCACACGGCATCATCTTTTGACGCGATTAATCATAATTTCGGTTCGAATCCACCATCAGCTGAACTCGTGCTACTTTTTTTTCTCCCCGTTACATATCAGATTGGAAATATATTTATTTTTAACAGGAAAGAAACATTTTTTTAAAATAATGCAAATGTGATATAAAGTCACAAGTGTCTCGTGGGTATTTAATAATGTTTAGCCTTATTATAGGCACCTGCCGCGCCTCCCTCTCTTCAAAAACTCTATTGCTCAGACAACTGTATTTCCTCTGAGCAAAAAAAATCTCGATCACATATTAATATTATTATTATATTTAAATTGCCTTTCTTTCTTTAACTAAACAGAAAGCTGTAATTGGTCAAGTGCGGAAACGTCAGTTTTGTA
>NC_141038.1:2337500-2387500 GCF_052040795.2 Danio rerio | reverse complement strand
CAAATGTATTTAGTTGTGATTTGTTACTTGTAACCGCGTGTACTGTATCAGGTTAACTGGCTATATTCTCATATCGCGTGCAAAGTCACGTTAAAAACGCGACGCGTGCTGCTTTGTTTACGGAGCTCCGTGGACGAGGGTAGTGTGTGTGTGCGTGTGCTGTCGTCCGGAGGTATGTGTGTGTGCGCGCGCGTTGTCGCCCGGAGGTATGTGTGTGTGCTCGCGCGCGTTGTCGCCCGGAGGTATGTGTGTGTGCGCGGACGAGGGCAATGTGTGTGTGTGTGTGTGTGTGTGTGTGTGTGTGTGTGTGTGTGTGTGTTTGTGTCTGTGAAAAGAGCAGAGTGAGAAGCTAGGAGATCTCCTCAACTGTTTTTGGAGTTTTTGCTCAATAAAATAGTCAGTCGTCTGAATTTTCAAGTCCATCGTCTGTATTTACATTGACCCACTGGCAGCTAAACTCCACGCCTACACTATCGAGCGTGTATGAACTGTGATTACTTTTATATTGCTGATTAGCTGTTGGGCATTTCACTCTCACTGAAGGCAGTCGACCAATCGCAACAAGCTGTCATTGGTCCAATCAGCGCAGATTAGCTTCGCGCTAAGGAGGGGTTTGGGAACAAATGAATCACTGAACGATTCATACGGGAGACGCTGGGATAATTAGGTAAAAACAAATGCAGATTATAAGACCATGAAAGTGTTTGTTGACCTTGCATGCATGTTAGACTGTTGTTGGAGACCCTTACAACCAAGATATGACCCTATTTCATGTATAATATGGGCTCTTTAATTATAGGTGGGCATAGATCATTTTAATTAAACTCAATTAATCTAGATTAAAATGGCTCATTTGAAGGCATTCAGAATATGTGTGCTACCCAAATAATAAGTCTCAGAATTTTTCAGAATTTTGGGAGTATCAGAACTAAAACCTCAATATGGGAAATAAAAAAACAACATCTTATAAACTTTAATTTAATGTTTAAAATGCAAATCCAATTAGATTCACTTTATTTGGTAAACAAAGCAAGTCTCTCATATTATATCTCTTCTAAAATTACTGTACAAACTGCATTGTACATGAATCAGATGAACACTTTTATATTAGTCAATAAGATTACTGTAATTCATTTAAAAACTGAATAAATACAGATTTACACATTTTTACTCAAGATAATAAACAGAATTAATGATGGGCTAAAAATCTGCAGAATTCTGCAGATCATCTGCGCGCGCAGATTCCGTGTGGGCCTACTCATTGCTAATAACGGATTTATTTTATCTTTGTCATGATGACAGTAAATATTAGTTGACTAGATATTCTTCAAGACACTTCCATACAGCTTAAAGAGACATTTAGAGGCTTAATTAGGTTAATTGGGTTAACTAGGCAGGTCAGGGTAATTAGGCAAGTTATTGTATAATGATGGGTTGTTTTGCAGACAGTCAAACAAAAAATATAGCTTAAAGGGGCTAATAATATTGTCCTTAAAATGGTTCATAAAATATTAATAACTGCTTTTATTCTAGCCGAAATAAAACAAATAAGATTTTTTCCAGAAGAAAAAATATTATCAGACATACTGTGAAAATTTCCTGAATCTGTTAAACATCATTTGGGAAATATTTGAAGAATTCCCACTTCAACTGTATATATATATATTCGTTCATTTTTCTTTAGCAGAATGACCGGAGCACCCGGAGGAAACCCACGCCAACACGGGAAGAACACGCAAACTCTACATAGAAATGACAACTGACCAAGCTGGGACTTGAACCAGCGACCTTCTTGCTTTGAAGCGATACTGGAATTAACAGCATATTTGTTTTCAGTGCTCCTTTAAAAAGAAAAGCTAAAAATCAAGATAAAAATACTGCTCAATTTGCAAAACAATAAAAGAGAGAGGTTTTGAATCAGGATTTGAGCTTGTTAACATCTGGTTTTAATATCTGTTCAGACATTACAGATTACTTTAGCGCTAATTTTAGGGCACCAAATCATTTTGTGACTCAGAATTCATCTTTTTGTGAGATTTGTGATATGATATTAATGTATTCTGATGCATCCCGGACACCGCTCACTGACCTGTCAATCATGCATGCATAAATGCAATCATTTGCATCTCATTTAAATATTATACAAAAAAATAAACATTTTAATAGTTCACAGAATATAGTGTTTGATCTATAACTAAAGATTCACTCCCATATTGGCTATATTAACTTTTTTTTTGTTATATTATATTGTTAATTCAGTATAAAATGAATATATTCTGATGTGTGATATGCATTCTTAAATAAGTTGAATGTTATGTAACTTTAATATAGCTTTTATTTTAATTCATTCATTTTCTTTTCGGCTTAGTCCCTTTATTAATCAGGGGTCGCCACAGCGGAATGAACCGCCAACTTATCCAGCATGTATTTTACACAGCAAATTCCCTTCCAGCTGCAACCCATCACTGGGAAACATCCATACACACTCATACTCTACAGACAATTTAGCTTACTCAATTCCCCTATAGCGCATGTGTTTGGACTGTGGGGGAAACCGGAGCACCTGGAGGAAACCCACGCCAACACACTGAAATGCCAACTGATCCAGCCGGGACTTGAACCAGTGAAGCGATAGTGCTAACCACTGAGCCACCATTTAAATATACATACAAACATACATATGACTGTATTTATAAATAGAGATGATTGTTGTGCTTTTTTAATTTTCCATTACCCATCCTTGACCCTTTTGCACACATATCTGCTTTCTCAAAGCATGAGCATTGTATGCCAGACACACACTGAAGTTTCTATGAGCAATAGTGATGCAAACGACACTAATAAAACACAACGACAAGCCTGTGAGTGTGTGTGTGTGTGTGTGTGTGTGGTGTCAGGATGGCTGAGGGTGGCATGTTTTGCTCAGAGGGGCATCAGTGGAGCCCGCAGGTCACAATACACACGTTTGGCAGGATGTGAAGCTTCAGGCCTCTGCTTTTCTTCACACACACTGCCAAACGCTGCTCTTCCTCTCGGCGAACTCTTGCCAGGGGTTTTTTCGCCTCGTTTTAGTTTCGCCTTAATTTCCCACTCGGCCAGATGGCGCTGCTCGGCTCGACTCTGAGGTGCGAATGTTTGCGCTTTCATTCATCAAGAAAACTCAGGAAAATAAATTCTGCCTCGGTTTCAACAAATAACTTCTTCAAAAGTGATTCAACACTACAAACGTTTCCGTTTCAAACAAATGTTGTGCTTTTAAAGTGTGAATTAAGGCTCGTACACACCGTTTGCGTTCATCGTCAGCGTTTTTCCAGATTTAAACCCAAGCTATTTTCACTGACGTGGAGCAGGAGAGTGTGCAAAACCACTCCTTGATGTTAGATGACGCTACACAACTTTAAGCTTCTGACACCCGCTTGTAACAGAGAAGAAGACAACGTTGACACGCTTGTTGTTATAGATGGTTCAAGCAGCAGCTCCAGCTCTAGCGATGAAGAAATGATTATTATTCACCAGAGCGGTAAGCAGCTCCACGTTCATATCGCCTCTGGGCATCTTCTTCAATGTGTCGCTCACATTGACAGTTTTGCGCTTGAGCGCCTCCATGTGCTGTTTACTCTAACTTCAGCAGCTCTGTGCACGTGAACAAAAGTGGCAACCTGATTGGTGGAGAACGTTTTGACACGGCACGTCAAAAAAACCGAGCATGAGGCGTTTCTTTAACGCTACGTTCACACCAGACGCGGAAAGCGCAGATAAATCGCACGTAAATAGCTGCGTGAACATTTGAGATTACTCGCTTCATTCGCGCGTCAAATTCACTTCAGAACAGACGCGGATTCGCGTGATGGGCGGGGCTTCTGTCTGCCCGGTGACTCTAGCTTCGTAGCTAAATGGCTAACATGGATTTTATAAAGACAATAACAGTGTTTATGTGCTTTATGAAGGCTGAAAAACAGCGCCGATTCGTTTGGAGCCGTGTCCGAGTTCACAAGATCCTTTCAGAGGTGCATCCAGCTCTTTAAGCTCATAAACTCCTCCAGAAATTTAACCTGGCTGATGGAGGCTTTCAGCGGTGCTTCTGACTAAGCCCAGCCCAGTTTGATGAATTTCTTGTCTGTGTCGGTTTGAGGATTTCCCCTGGGACACCGACAACAGGCGATACGTCACAATCACGCCCCCACTAGAGCAAGCTCCTGATGGGTTAACGCGCCGCGAATGTCCGCTGAAGTTCAGATTTCCGAACTGGAGCGATTCACGCAAAACGCTCAATTCGCGCTGCGCCATTCGCGCGTATTGTGCTGTCTATTCGCGCGTTTGCATTGACTTAACATGTAAATCACTCGCACTTGACGCGCGTTCCGCATCTGGTGTGATCGCAGCATAATAATGACGCTTTTATGCCTGCCGTTTTGCTCGTTAGTGTGCACGACCACATTTGCAGTCTTTATTTAGTAATGAGGCATTAAACGTAGACGGAAAACGCAAGCAAAAAAAGTCTCGGTGTGCACGGGCCTTTAATCAAAGGAGCCTAAAACTAAGGATGTCCAGATCCGATGACGTGATCAGATATTGAGCCTGATTACGCAGTTTCAGACTGGATCGGAATTGGACGTTGGAGCGTTATCTGTCATCGTTGTGACTAATTAAGGCCGCCAATGTGATCGTGCACACACCAGGCGTAAAAGCATCGTTTTTTAAGAAATGCCTCATGCTCGTTTTTTTTTTTTTTGATGCGCCGCATCAAAACCTTCTCCAACAATCAGATTGGCACATTTGTTTTTAAAAAATTATAATTTTTTAACAGTACTATCATTAGTAATAATAGTTTGTAAATAGTACTTGGAGTTGCTCAAGCGCAAAACTGTCAAGGCGAGCGACACATTGAAGAAGATGTCAGGAGGTTATATGAACGTGGAGCTGCTTATTGCACTGGTGAACGCTCATCATTTCTCCATCGTTAGAGCTGGAGCTACTACTTGAACCATCCATGCTTGTTCGAATCGCCAGTAATTTTAACAACAAGCGTGTCGACTTCTCTCTCTTTTCTTCTTCTCTGTTACAAGCGGGTGACAGAAGCTTAAAGTTGTGTAGCGCCACTCTGTTCACCGGGGTCTTTTTGGTTTTCATTAGGCACCATCTAACATCAAGGAGTGATTTGGCATACTCTTCTGCAGTGTTGCCAATGTTGGGCGGTTTTAAAAACCATTGTGCTTGTATGAAATGACATAGGCGGGTATAGAAAATTTGGGCGGTTTTGCCCACACACCCACACACATTGTCGCAAGTATCGATCCCACCCCGACCATCACCAACCCACCGCCCCACACTTTTCGTGATTTTTGCGACCCTCCCAACCCCCCTCCCCCACTTTTCATGATTACAGAAGACTGGGCAGGTATTTTTATATTTGGCGGGTTTTGGATACTTTTTGGGCTGGAATCAGTCGGCTACATCTGGCAACACTGCTCTTCTGCTCAACGCCAGTGAAAATTGCTTGGGTTTGAATGCGGAAAAACGTCTCGAAAAACACAAACGAAAAGCATCACGGTGTGTACGAGCCTTCAGACCTCTTTCCTGACTTCACAAAGAAACAGACATGTGTGGGACGACATCTATGGATGTCAGCAGAGATGCTATTGGTTAAATGCTGGCAAAGTAAAACACGGAAGCAGCTTGAAGTGGAAAGCACGAGTATGTCTCGATCGGGAGGCATTATAACATTAATGACAACAACATTACTATAGCAAACTGTGAGATATGCAAACTTGGGATTGCCTGCCGAGTGTTTTAAGTTGAGGTGCTCTTTGTTTTTATATTTACTGTTGCATTAAAGTCCAAAAGGGAAGAGTAGATGTTATTTGTTACTTGATTGTTCAGGCTACCTCACAGAAGTGCTCTGTTTGTTGTTGAAATAAGGTGAATTAAATAAAACATAGGGAAGATCTTAGATCTGTTATTCTTTTTTTATGCATTATAGAAGTATCGGATCGGGTTTCGGTACCGTTAGATACTCAAAATCAAATGACTCGAAGGCAGAAAACCTGGGACATACCTACCTAAAACAATACAGTTCTTTCTTGGTTTCATCAAAGATGCACCAAATAGATTGCAAGTGACACAATGTTTGTGTTTCAGTAAATGTTGTTACACACACTGTCAAATGCAGCAGTTCCTCTCGGCGAAGCCTTTAAGTTTTAGTTTCTGCTTAATGTCCCTCACTTCCAGATGGCACTGCTCGTGCTCGACTCCGAGGTGCGAATGTTTGCGCTTCGTCTCAGGATCTGCTCTGTGTTCAGCGTTCGCAGAGTAAATCTGCATAAAGATTGATGCGAGCAGTCATGAACGGCGCGCAGACTGAATGGTAAATAAAGCACATGACTGATCATACACACGCTTTCAGAAAGCAGACAGAGACGGATCAACTGTACACCAGAAGAATAACAACATGTAAACCGCATTATTCCTGCATGAACTACAAGTGCTTATAGAGAGTTGAAGGCAATATTATTAGATCTTCTCTATATTTTTGTCCAATATTTCAGTTAAATGGAGAGATTTTATTCAGCACATTTCTAATCATAATAGTTTTAATAACTCATCTCTAATAACTGAATTATTTTATCTTTGCCATGATGACAGTAAATAATATTAGACTAGATATTCTTATTCAAGACACTATTCAGCTTAAAGAGACATTTAACTAAGGTAATTAGGTTAACTAGGCAAGTCATTGGACATTAGTGGTTTGTTATGTAGACAATTAAAAAAATGGGGGGAGTAATAATATTGACCTTGAAAGTTTTAAAAAGAAAAACTAAAAGAAATAAGACTTCTTTCGGAAAATTGCCGGAATGAATTTAGCGGTATTTTCAAAAAGGGCCGGTTCACACATGATCCATTTCCGGAAAATTGCTGGTAATTCTCCAGAAAGGTCTGTGTGTGTGAAAGGGGGTACTGTTTAGTTGAAGAAGTTTTGTTTCGTGCAGAAACACGGTGTTGAGAATCCTTAATGATTAAATAACTGCGAAGAATTAAAGCGCAGTTAACAGTGAAATCGGTTGCATTCCTGCATCCCACAGCTAAAGCTAAACCAACGTGAACAAGACAATGATCGCAAATAAAGAAGCAAATCTACAACAGCTGAAGCAAAAGAAAACGCATGAAATCTAGCAGCTCAATCAGGGCGACATTTCACAAAAGCATCAGAAGCACATCGCAAAAATGATCGTGCAACTATTTTTTATCTTAATATTAATTGATCTGGATAATAAACTTAAGTAGCATTATGTTCAGAAAAAAATCTCTCCATTAAACAGAGCGTACGAAAAAATACGTATATACAGTTGAAGTCAGATTTTTTTTTTCCTTTCTCAAATATTTCCCAGATGATGTTGAACAGATTCCGGAATTTTTCACAGTATGTCCGATAATATTTTTTCTTCTGGAGAAAGTCTTATTTGTTTTATTTCGGCTAAAATGAAAGCAGTTTTTAATTTTTTAAAAACCATTTTAAGGTCAATATTATTAGCCCCCTTAAGCAATATTTGTTTTGGATTGTCTCCAGAACAAACCACTGTTATACAATGACTTAATTAGGCCTAATTAGCCTAACTTTACCCTAATTAACCTAGTTAAGCATTTAAATGTCACTTTAAGCTGTATAGAAGTGTCTTGAAGAATATCTAGTCTAATATTATTTACTGTCATCATGGCAAAGATAAAATAAATCAGTTATTAGAGATGAGTTATTAACACTATTATGATTAGACATGTGGGGGGAATGTGTTTTACTTTCAGCTCTGCTAAATACACTGTTTTCTTTGTGTATTATTAATTATTAAATTAAATTAATTAAATATTTCCCGTATGATGTTGAACAGATTCAGGAGTTTTCCACTGTATTTTCTATAATATTTTTTCTTCTGGAGAAAGTCTTATTTGTTTTATTTTGGCTAGAATAAAAGCAGTTTTTAATTCAATATTATTAGCCCCTTAAGCAATATTTATTTTGTATAGTCTCTAGAACAAACCACTGGTATACAATGACTTGCCTAATTACCCAAACTTCACCCTAATTAACCAAGTTAAGCTCTGAAATGTCACTTTAAGCTGAATACTAGCATCTTGAAAAACATCTAGTCAAATATTATTGTCATGATCACCAGCGATCGAGCAGCTGCAAACTACAGGGACTACAAATCCGACATCACATGGACTACAAGTTCCAGTCATGCACCGCTCACACACACCTGTTCCAAGTTCTGGTGATTATACACACACACAGACACCGCTGAAGCTCACCATTCATTCATTACAAGGACTATAGATACAGTGCACACACGCACATCAGGGCTTGTAAGAGATTTGTAAACATTATGACGCAATTTCCTTAGCTTGCCTTGTTTGTTTATGTTGTCTGCTGACAAATCGCCTGTGTATTTGACTACGACTCTGGATTTGCCTGTATACTGTATATCTGTCTGCTCCAGATCATGATCATTGCTTGCTTGAACACTCAATAAACCTGCATTTGGATACGCACTCCTTTTATCAGCGTTCCCTTCACATTACAATTATGTACTGTCATCATGGCAAAGATAAAATAATTGAGTTATTAAAATTATTATGATTAGAAATGGTTGAAGAAATCTTCTCTCCGTTAAACAGAAATTGGTGAAAAGTATTCAGCAGGGCTCATAATTCAGACTTCAGCTGTATATCTGAGTGAAGGTGAGGGTGCTCTTTTATTTCTGTGTGCTTTTTTTTTTGGTGCCCTTCACAGTGCAGATGACAAAACGCATGCGGCGCATCAGTGCTGGAGGGAGAGACGAGGTATTAAAAGAAGCTCCGCAAACTTCTACAGTCCAGCCTCATGAATCCAACACCAAACAGCAGAAACAGGCCCAATTCCCATGCTCAGGCGCTCCGACAGGCCTGTTGTGATCCAAAATAATGATCTTACTCCAGTGCCCACCGGCGAGACAACATCTCACATCAGACCGAGACAAAGACACAGATATTCCCAGCTCTGCAGATCGCCAGTTCTCCCAGAGTCTGTCAAACACATGCTGATGTTGAGGACGACGCTTATCACCCAATCAAAACACTCTGATTCATTAGAAACAAATCAGTAGCACTTTCAAATAATGCTCCACTAGTCAATGTAAGGGTCCCATTTAGCATTGAGCGGACTTAAAGGGGATCTATTATGCAAAATTAACCTTAATAAATAGTTTAAACACATTTGAGTGGTAAGAGTGTGTAAATATCACCAGATTCTAACGGTAAAAATGTATTAATTAGTGTTTTTATAATCAGACTTGATGAAAACAGTCTGCAGAAATACTTTGATTGACATTCTCCCTTTGTACGTGTCATCAGTGGGGGAAAGCCCCGCCCACTAGTGACCATCTCTCCCTCATTAGCATATTGAACATTAGTCTTGTTTTTGAATCTGCCACTATGCTGACACGTAGGCGTTTGTAGCTCCGCCCTCTTTTGAAAAGAGCATCTCATTTGAATTTAAAGCGACAGTCACCAAAACACCATAAGGTTTAGGATCAAAACCTAAAAGGGTCAGTTTTAGACAGTTAGAAAACATTATCTGTGTGGTATTTTGAGCTGAAACGTCACATACAGAGGATAATAACCAAACGTTTGTACTTTGCACTTTTAATGATGAACTGATAAGTCTATTTTGAGAATCTCAAAATATTTGTAAAGAAAATTATATATAAATAAATCTATTATTAAATTAATTATAATCAAATAAAACGAATATACATTTTAGTTATATTCATTATTTTATTTATAATTCATAAAAACTTTTCAGATGAATACTAATCAATATTATTTTTCTTAACATTTAATTTATTTATTTGTGAAATTTCATCTATTTATTCCAAATCAAAATACACCTGGATGGGTTATGCACATTGAAAGAGTAACATGCATTATAACATTTTGTTAAACATGGAAAAATAAATAAATAAATAAATAAATGATTGAACAAAAGTCTATTTTGAGTCTCAAAACATTTGTTAATAAATCATAAACAAATATTCAGAGTTACTATGCTAATACATTTTTTTCATCATTTTTTAATTTTATCTACTTACATATTAAAATTGTCTTAAACATAGAAAATAAATGATTGAATAAATAAATAAACAAAATGTTATTTTAACTCAACTGAATACGAATTAATTTTTTTATTCTGAATTTTTACTATTGTATTTATTTATTTATTTATTATTTAAATTTATTTAATTTAATTAAATTTTTTAGATATTTTCAATTTTATTTTATTTTATTTATTCCAGATCGAAACATACCTGGGTGGATTGACTCAAGATATTTGTAAACAAAAATCTATAAAAAAAAACTTATTATTCCATAAATGCTATTATTATAATATATTTTTCAAATAAATAATAATTAATAAATACTTTTCTTCTTGACTTGTCATTTATATTTTTAAAAATTGTTAAACAAGAAAATAAACAATTGAATGAATAAATGAAAAAATTACCAAATGTTATTTTAACTCACAACATTTGCAAACAAAATCAATAATATTATTCATATTCAATTATTTATATTGTCATATATATTAATTGTTATTTTTTTATTCCCAATTTTTGAAAATTTTATTTGTATTTTTATTTATTTATTTATTTATACTAAAACACAGCTGGGTGAATTGTCTCAAGATGTTTGTAAATAAAATCTATTTAAAAAATCTATTATATATTTAATGGTAATATTATGATATATATATTTTCGAATGAATACTAATTAATACATTTTTTTTCTATTTGTTTCCTTCATTTTTATTTAATCTATTTAATCCAGATCAAAACTTAGTTAGATGTATTACAGGAGTTTAAAAAATACTTCAATGATCACAAAACAGTAAGAAACAGATGAAAAGTCAAACGCATTCAAGCATAAACCACATAAACAACAGCAATCAGCATCACACAACTCACTTCACCATTATAATGAGCAGAAAACGTGTTTAAATGCAGACAATTACAGCAACACGAGTCTAAAACACACCTTCAGTTCATTCATTCATTCAGTTTCCTTTGACTTTGTCCCTTTATTTATCAGGGGTCACCACAGCAGAATGAATCGCCAACTATTCCATCATGTTTTACACAGCAGATGCCTTTCCAGCTGCAACCCAGTACTGGGAAACACCCATATTCACTCATTCACACACACACACACACACACACACACACACACACACACACACACACACACACACACACACACATTCAAACACTACGGACAATTTAGTTGATCAATTCACCTATACTCTTTGGACTGTGGGGGAAACCGGAGCACCCAGAGGAAATCAACATCAACACATGGAGAACATGCAAACTCCACACAGAAATTCCAACTAGTCCAGCCAAGACTCAAACCTGCAAACTTCTTGCTGTAAGGTGACAGTGCCAGCATTGAGCCACTGTGAAGCCACCTTCAGTTCAGATATGACTAAGACTTCACCTTTAGACTTCATCAAGCTGTTTTATATTTACCAGAGCATCTCAGCAACACATCATCTCTGCAGAAATGATGCTTTTTTGCACCGATAGATGCAAAACATATTCTGTTTTAGCTTCACGTTCGCATTGATTTAGTGAAACGTTGTGCACGATGCCTTACAGACACATGCACACACTAAACACCGCCGGCTGATTTCACACACGCTGATCATCAGATCAAATGAGTTCAACTGCAGGCTTTGTCCAACAGAGAGAAACACACAGTCAATCCAGATCAAGATTACAAGATGTAACGTGTGTGTAAATGCAGCGTGAATCATGTTTGCATGTTTGGAGTGTTTATTCATGAGCATAAATGAGCCGTGTCTTCAGTCACATGAGGGAAATATTAAGGGATTTATGTGCTTTGGATACTTGTGAGTGTGAGAAGTGTGAGAAAATACATGACAGTAAAAAATAATTAGGTCTTTTTTCCTAATACAAACATTTAGACATTGTTAAATCCACATATATTGAAATAAAAAAGGGTGAAATAAATTAATAAATAAATATAATCTGTATATTTATTTGCTGAATAAGTAATTTGATGAGTTATTTTGGTTAGTCTGGAAAACAATTAGCAAAACGGAAAAATAAATAAACAAATAAATCACAATATTTTTGGTTAATATAATAAAAATAATACAAGTTTAAATACACTTCAAATGTTTTGTATGTTTTTCCAATGCAAATACATTCAAATAAAAAAAGGTGGAAATAAATGTTTCCATATTTCCATATTTATTTGCTGAATAAGTTATTTTGTGAGCCCTTTGTTTTTACTTTGGGAAAAAAATTATTAACTAAAAAATAAATAAATGCAATTTAAATAAACTGCTCAAAATATTACCTTAAAGTCAATAATACAATTAAATGTAGTTAAATTAAATTAAATGTACATGAATTGCATTAGATTATGTAATAACAAAACTAATTTAATAACATCTTTTTTTATTAATTTGGTTTAGAAATATTTTGAATCATTTTGTTTATAAATCATGATTTTATTTTATTCTAACAATATTATAATTATTTAAATATTTTATTTAGTAATAAATAAACAAAATAGACTAATATAAATAAACAGATGATAAAGTAATTACTTTAAAATCAATAAATAATACAATTAAAAAGTATATTAATTGTATTTGATTACATATAATTATAAGAATATAATTAAAGAAGAATTTTTTTTTTTCCGTTTACCAATATTTTGAGACTCTTAAAATAGACTGATAAAAAGAAATCTATGATAATTGCATTACCTGAAAGTTCATTATTAAAACAATTAAAATATATTAATTTTATATAATTATATATAATTTTGATAATATAATTAATTCAATAAATGTTTTAATAATTTTGTTAGTCTGTTTTGAATTTCAAAACTTTTGTCATGGATAAATGAATCATTTAATTTGATTACATATACAAATATAATAATATATTAAACCTTTAAGTTAATTGTGTTTACAAATGTTTTGAGACTGATCTGAATAAACATAAACATATAATCATTTCATATTATATATATATATATATATATATATATATATATATATATATATATATATATATATATATACACATACACATATACATATATACATATATATATACACATATATACATATATATATATATATATATATATATATATATATATATATATATATATATATATATATATATATATACATATATACACACACACACATATATAATTAAATAATATAATACATTTAATCACTGCTTTTTTTATAAATTGTTTACAAATATTTTGAGATTCTCAAAATAGACTGATATAAATAAAACAATGATCATTTCATTACTTTAAAGTCAATTACCACTACAATTAAAATGTATATTAATTGTATCTGATTACATATAATTATAATAAGATAATTAGTTTTTTTAATTAATTTTGTTGTCAAAAGTTTTGAAACTCAAAACAGACTGATATAAATAAACAGGCCATTTCATTTGATTATTTATACACAATAATAATAAAATAAAATGTTTTTTTAGAAATCTTGTTTACAAATATTTTGAGACTGACATAAAGAAATATATAATCACCTAATTTGATATATAATTATAATAAAATAATAAATTTAATTATGTTTTTTTCATAATTTTTTTTAAAAATGTTGAGACTGTCAAAATAGACTGATATAAATGCACTGATGATAATTTCATTACCTTAAAGTCGTCGGGCAGCAGCAGTTTGCAGGTTCGCAGGAAACTCAGAATATAGCGGAAGATTTCTCCATCTCTGTCGATGAAATAATGCTGCTTTAAACTGTCCAGAACGATGGGCTCCGTCCCGTTAAACAGCCTGCTGATCCTGACAATTAAAACACACACACATACACTGTTAATGGAGCCAGGCCAGCCTCCTCTACATGCATCAAAACAATTAGCATTTATTTCTGCCCGTTATTAGCAGCCAGCCAAAACTATGGGTTCAGAAACAAGAGGCTTTCGTCAGATTTGGGAGGAAAAGACGAGTGTTTCACATCTTTCTCATTCACTGCGGATTAATAAACTCCCACATCATATCAGAAAATAAAGCAGCACTGACAGAAACGTGAACACGCTCTTAATATGAGAGACATCACCAAACAATGTTTGTTTGTAATGTAATCTGTGGAAAATGCGATCATTTCAGTAAACATCTAACCTTTAAAAGTGACAGTGCGTTGATTCAATCAGCTCTCTGATATCTACACTGTAGGTTTTTGTAGATTTGAAAAGCTCAAAATACTCCAGAAATGGATTTACATGGCTTTTATCACGCTAGAAAGGTGCTCTAGAAATAGAAATTCCTTATTGACCATATTTGGAATGGTCATGAATATTAATGAGCTAAAAGGTGCAGCTTGTCAGTGTCTGCGCTCTCTAACACACACACACACACACACACACACACACACACACACACACACACACACACACACACACACACACACACACACACACACACACACACACACACACACACGCACACACGCACACACACACACGCCCAGCTTTTCCTTCCGTTTGCAGACAGATGTGATCAGCATTATCACAGTAATCTACAGTTCCTGGATCAGTCCAGACTCTCAGAAACACACAGAACATCGGCAGCAGCACGTATTCATACAAAGAAGTGCAAGAAGGAGATTAACGTCAAATTATAACTTCAGAAAATGTAACGCACTGTTATTATGATTTTAGAGTTCATTTAATTGTAAAAATGGACAAGATTGAAGTTTTGGTGTGTACATTTACTCAAACAACAACAACAACAACAACCAGGGGTGTAGCAACAGGGGGATACGTCCCCCTCACTTTTAGAGACAGACTATTTAGAAAAAGGTGATCAACAATTATATGAATGTAAACTTTTGAATGTCATACAGCTTGTATTGCATTGTAGCCTATTGGCCATGTCATTTGTTGTCTTTCTATTTGGGCTGTCATGTTTGTCTTTTTGTAAAGTATTAGTCCAGAACAAGAACTGTTTTGATTAAATTTATATTGAATTCCTGATGTTTTTCAAACTGTGGCTGAAAACTGAAATACTGTAAAAAAACAAAACAGATAAAAGTAATAAAATACTGTAAATATTAAAGAAAACACATGTAAACCAATATACAGTCAAGTCTATTGGGAGTAAAGGACATTATTGACCATGTTGGCACAGAACAACACAAACCTTACACTGTTTTTAATGTTTGCAGACTGACTGCTAATTGAAGATTTGTGTGAAGCAGTGTCAAAACAGTGCTTCAGTGATTTCATACTGATCTTAGTAGTTTCTAATGATTAGGAATAGATGGTTTCTGTTCGGTTACCAAAGCTCGAACAATAGAGTTTGGAGTTTTGAGAAAGAGTTTTTTTTTTAGATGCATTTGCAAGACCCGTCTACTGCTCTGCTGGGATAGTGATGAGGAAAATGGAGTGGATCCTATAGTTTCTGTAAGCAGGTCAAAGCAAACAAGAAAAACTGTAATCAAACAATCGTTGCTTTTTACTTTTTTTATTAATAAATTTCATATATTAATACATTTATAAATGTATTTGAGTAATTTCCTAAACTATTTCTGAAATAAGAACACAAAAGTTCATTCATGCACTGTTCTCCAGCTGTCCTCAGCAGACCTGCCTTCACTGTAAACAACAACATGGACACAGAAATGGGAGCGTTGTTTGCACTGTTGTCTGTTTGCACTATTATCTTATGCACTTTCTAAAATATGAAGAAATCATTTAAAGATACAATAATAAACATATCAATAACTTAAAAGGCTAAAATATTGTCTTTTGTTATTGCAGAACACACAAAATGCTGCCGTCTTCACCTTCTGCACTTTCTAAGGCTACACTGTAAAAAAAAATTTCGTAAAATTTGCGGTAAAAAAACGGCAGCTGTGGTTCCCAGTGCTTTACTGTTAAAAGCACGGTACAAACCGTAAAAGTAATTTTTAATTCTTACGGTAAATTACCATATTTTATTAATTTATAGAGGTAATATGTCTGTACTTTGAATGATCAACATCTACACATCTTTTGTTAAACAGTTAGACACGTTAGCACACCCACATGCAGGTGGTGATGAGGCAGTTACATATTGAGCCAATGCTCATCACAATCAACGATAGAAGGTGCTCAGTGTCATTCACACAGCTACTAAACAGCAGTATGGTAACACGCATACAATTAAAGTCATGAAATCAACATAGTTTATCAACATTAGATGTAACATAAATCTCTAATGCAATGGTTCTCAAAGTGGGGGTCGGGACCCCCCGAGGGGTCGCGGGACAATGAAGGGGGGGGGGGGGGGGTCGCCTGGTGATTTCCAAAAATCTTTTTATTTTTATAAAACCATAAGAATTACCATATTTTATCCATAACCTACTGAAGAGAAAAAATAGTTGTTTATACCATATAGTTACTATGGTAGCTTATAGTTACTAGTTCTATTGGATTGCAACCCCTGGGGTAATTACATTATATTAAAGACACAGCAATAGTGTCAGATGCAGCAGATTTCATAACACCTGGTAAAACTTTGTTGCCCATTTACAGCTCTCATACATTAAAAAAATTAAAAGAAGAATAGACTTGGGTCCATTGGTGTGTGTGTGCGCCATTGCATGCAAGGTTTCTGTATTTATAACCACCTCAGAATATATTGGGGGTCGCGACTCACTGGCATTGTCATTTTGGGGGTCGCGGCCTGAAAAGTTTGGGAACCCCTGCTCTAATGTACAAAACTGATGGGGAAACAACTAAAAAGATCCACATTAATGTCAACCGAAGGCATAAAAAGTGATGTGCCATGCAGGGAATTCTGGGAAAGTCAATTTACGGTTATTCGCCGTATATATTAAGTAAACATACTGTTAACCAGGTTACGGATTTGTACTGTAACATTTTTACAGTTTTTTACCATTGAAATCACGGCCATTTTTTTACAGTGTATGGTTTTTCTTCTCTGTCATTATTAATAAAGTCAGATTGAAATATTTAGGAAAAAACACAAATAAAAATTTATTTTTAACATGTATTTAATAATAATATTCACTATTGTAGATTAAAACAAATATTTTTTTATATTTTCAGACTGAAATAATTTCTGAAATAAGAAAAAAAAACATAATTAATCATAAACGATCATTGTTTATTTAAAAATCTAAATTATATATATATATATATATATATATATATATATATATATATATATATATATATATATATATATATATATATATTTGAATGATTTCAGACTAAAATAATTTCTGAAATGATAATTAAAAGACATTACATTTAATATGGACTTAATCAAACAATGATAATCAAACTGAAATAAAAAAAGTGTCATTCACAGCTTTTCCTCACCTTCTGCACTTTCAAGAATTTGAAGAAATTATTTAAAGATGCAATAAGAATAATACAATAACATATGCAGGAATAACTTAAAAGGCTAAAATATTGTCTTTTTAAAATGTTCTTTCTCTGTTTGAAGACGTCTTAATGAGAGAAACAACAGAACTATTCCTGTATCTTTAGATTTACAAACACAGTTCAGCGAGCTCTACCAGATGCTCATATTAATTAATCAGTATTTTTCTCCTCATTTAAAGCACAATGTCGTCTGCGCCAATAGCCATATCGCACCATAGTGCTCACATTGACCAGAGTTCGACTACCGGGTCGAGGTCCTACGCTAATCCTTCCCCTCTCTCTGCTCCCTATACATTCCTGTCTGTCCTTCACCATCTTATCTCATCTCAATAAAAAGTGAAAAACCCCTAAAAAAAAGGAATTATAAAGCACAATGTCATGCATGCGCTCTTCTCCATCCGACTTTCAAGAATATGAAGAAATGATTTAAAGATGCAATAATAAACATATGCATCAATAACTTAAAAGGCTCAAATATTTTCCTTTTTGTTTGTTGAAAACACAAACCGGGCCGTCTTCACCTTCTGCACTTTCTAAAGCTCTTGTTTTTCCTCTCGGTCGCTCCCTCTTTTTCCCCCCTTTGGAAATCGATGCAAAATGCTTTATAAAAAACCAATACTCATCTCCCTGTAGCGCCTGCGGTCGTCCTTTCTCATATGGTCTTGCAATTCTTCCAGCTAGAATTTCACCATGCGCCTGCAGGCAAACGCTGTTTTTCATCTGCACTTTTTTTAAAAAGCAATTAAAATGCTGCCTGTTTTTCTTTTCTTCCTCGTCTCCCCCACCCGTCTCTCTCTCTCTCTCTCTCTCTCACACACACACACACACACTCTTGTCAGTCTCATTCAGAGCAGTAAACACACTACTGTTATTGTTATGATAGCTTTATAATATTGAGAGACAAACCTTTGCTAAAACTGAGTCTTAAGAGAGAGACGTATTTAATAATAATCACAAATTTTTATTTGTTTTAAATAAATAGTTTTGAATATTTTCAGACTTAATTTCTAAAATAATTCATTCATTTTTTTGTTGGCTTAATCTCTTTATTAATCCGGGGTCACAGCGGAATGAACCGCCAACTTATCCAGCACGTTTTTACGCAGCGGATGCCCTTTCAGCCGCAACCCATCCTGGGAAACATCCACACACACTCATTCACACACTACGGACAATTTAGCTTACCCAATTCACCTGTACCGCATGTCTTTGGACTGTGGGGGAAACCGGAACACCCAGAGGAAACCCACGCGAATGCAGGGAGAACATGCAAACTCCACAAAGAAACGCCAACTGAGCCGAGGATCGACCCAGCGACCTTCTTGCTACCTACTGCCCCACTTTCTAAAATAAATAGATAAATAAATAAAACTTTATATTCAATGTATATTTAATCATTAACATTATTTTATATTTTTATAAAATAAATATTTTTTAATAATTTCAGACTGAAATAATTTCTGTAGAAAAAAATCTTTATATTCAATATATATATATATATATATATATATATATATATATATATATATATATATATATATATATATAAAATCATAAACAATTATTATTTTAGATTTTTTATAAATATTTTTGAATAATTTCAGCTTGAAATAATTTCTCGAATAAGAAAAATAAGCATTATATTTAATATATATTCAATCAGTCATTATTGTTTATTTAAAAATAAATAAAACAAATAAATAAATATAAATTAAATGTTCATTCATTTATTTTGTTTTCGGCTTTGGTCTCTTTATTCATCAGGGGTCGCAGCGGATGCCCTTCCAGCCGCAACCCATCTCTGGGAAACATCCACACAAACATACACACACACTCATACACTACGGACAATTTAGCCTACCCAATTCACCTGTACCGCATGTGTTTGGACTGTGAGTGAAACCGGAGCACCCGGAGGAAACCCATGCAAAGGCAGGGAAAACATGCAAACTCCACACAGAAACGCCAACTGAGCCGAGGTTCGAACCAGCGACCCAGCGACCTTCTTGCTGTGAGGCGACAGCACTACCTACTGCGCCCCTGCCTCGACCCACCCTGCAATTCAAGTCATTAAAATGCAAGAACTTGTTAACACGGTGTATTATTTTTTGCAGTTTGTGCAATTCAACAAGCTTTTTAATTCAATACTTTTGGCATTGATTTTGTTCCATAAAAACATTCTTAAGAATAAAATACGATGTGTTCTTTGTAAGAGTGCACTTGCCTTATGATGATATTATTTTATTATTCCGGCATTATATAATGCATCTAAAATGGTCTTAAAATGACAATAATAACGTTTATCGCAATATATTTTGGTGCAATATATCATAATACAAAATATAGACATGGTGACAGGCCTATCGTTGAGTGCGTGATTCATTACGACTATGCTAATTATAATCCAGCAATTTATTAATCAAACTCAAAGCAACTCGCGTTGGATTTTTCAACTCAAACATTGTTACTTCATGTTTTAAAGTGACAAATTACTTTACTTGCTACTTAAAAAGCTGTATTATTAGGTCAGTCATGTCACTTGTACTGCAATACTCCTGAAAACACTGCCCAGGATCATTAGCTCCTGTTCACAAGTGCTGATCTCTGTCAGAAAAGCGCACAGAATGAGCATGAAACTTTCATATGTCCTGTCAGTTGAGCAGACTGAGCTGCGGGGAGATGAATGTTCACACATTAGTTATAGAGCGAGTTTCTCTTCCCGCTCTGCATTATTAAGAGATCAATCTATTAAAAGACACCATCAGCTTAAGCTTCTTTAACTGGACTCTCTTAGCTGTCAGCTGGAAGCGCTGGGAGAGAGTGTGTGTGTGTGTGTGTGTGTTTGCTTTCCCACTTGTCAGAGTGATTAGTGAAAGTAGGTGTTAACGTGTGCGGATGGTCAGTCTTTTGTTGACTAATAAAAGCCTGCATTCAATGCTGGAAGTCACTCTGAATGGCATTTCTTAACGCTTAAGATGTGATATTATTGCATTAGCGGCAGCATGGTGGCTCAGTGGTTAGCACAGTCACCTCACAGCAAGAAGTTTGCTGGTTCGAGTTCCAGGAGTTTGCATGTTCTCCCCATGTCGACGTGGGTTTCCTCCGGGTGCTCCGGTTTCCCCCACAGTCCAAACACATGCGCTATAGGGGAACTGATGAACTAAATTGGTCGTAGTGTATGATTGTGCATAATTGTGAGTGTGTATGGGTGTTTTCCAATACTGGGTTGCGGCTGGAAGGGCATCCACTGTAAAAAAAAAAAAATCAAAAACATATGCTAGAATAGTTGGCGGTTCATTCCGCTGTGGCGACCTTAGAAATAGACTAAGCCGAAGGAAAATGAACGAATGAATTATTGCATTAGATATAAACTACGAATAATGAATGTATTTAATTAAAAACATAGTAAATTGTGAAATAATTTTATTAATCAATATTGCTCGTTTTGAAGTGGATATATTGTAAAATGTAATTTATTCCACTTGTTAAAAAGGCAAATTATTTTAGCTTAATTACTGCAGATTTAACGTCACATATTTATTCAGAAATTTGTCTAACATGCTGATTTGATGATCAAGAAACATTTCTGATCATTAGTAACATTGAAATCAGTTTTTGGAGACCACAACTTATTAAAAAGGTGTATTTCATGCACAACTTTTCATGTTTGCATGGCTTGAAATGATTAAACAACACTGTTAAATGCTGGAAAAACTCAAATAAAACTGAAGGAATTGTATTTGGGCACGAAGTAAATTCTCTGTTAAATGTCAACATGGGATCTTTGGCCCCACATATTACCCAGTGTGCAAGAAATCTCAGTGTTATGTTTGATGAAAACTTAAATTTGACAAACAGATCAGTACTGTCATATAATCCTGCTTTTACCACCTCAGATGACTGTCGAAAGTCAAGCCATCTTTATCCCAGAGAAACTTTCTCCCTCTCGTCTGCAGCTGGTACAAAATACAGCTGCTGGATACTCTCTGCCACCCGCAAGTATGAGTTGGTGACTCCAATTTTAACTGCACTTCACTGGTTACCCATTAAATACAGAATTGATCTAAAAATGTTATTAATTGTTTACAAAGCCGTCAATAATCTTGCACCTCGGTAGCTTCCTGACTTGCTCTGTCCGTATACCCCCTCTCAATCATTGAGATCTTATGATCTCAATTTATTCACCGTGCCCAGAACAGGCCTTAAAAACGAGGTGATCCAGAGTTTAGGACCAGCAACAGCAAACGCTCGAACACTTTAACAACAACTCACATTAGACTTTCGCCCTCCATTTCTGTGTTTAAGGCTGTTTTAAAGACCTGTCTATTTTCTTGTGCTTTTGATACTCCTTTTGTTAAATGTTTGTTTTATATTCTGGTTTCTTCTCTGTCTTTAGTACTCCTGCTGTATATACAGCACTCTGGTCAGCCTTGGTTGTTTTTAAATGTTTTCTAAATAAATATTGTATTGTGAAACAAAACAATCACCAAAAACACATTTGTTTAAATTAAATTAAATTCATTAATAAAACTTATCCATTTTAATAACATGTTTTAATAATTTTAGTTACGTTTTTTGTTACACTTAGCTTGTGATTATTCTATATTATTCTCATTGAAAAAGAAAAAGAAAAAGAAAAATTTTAAACCTGTTTTAATATTTGAAATTATTTTTATTTGTTATACTTAGTTTGTAATTATTCTCTTATTAATTCTCATTTTAAACAAAAAGCAAAAAAACAAAGAAAAATCACTAAAAATACATTTGTTTAGCTGTGCTATTTCCCTAATTTAATTTAATTTAATTTAATTTAATTTAATTTAATTTAATTTAATTTAATTTAATTTAATTTAATTTAATTTATCAACCATTAAGTTTTAATAAATCGTTTTATCAACTTTAATTACTTATACTTAGTTTGGGATTATTTTATCCTATTAATTCTTATTTAACAAAGTACTTTTAATTCCCATGGTAATGTAAATGTGCAATATAAATAAACGAAATCACACACAATTCTAATTAAAATACACTCGAAATGCATAGTTCAGAGGTATAAAAACATAAATTATGTTTCTAATGCAATCTTAAAATGAACAAACAAATCGAAGAACTGAACACTTCATAGCAACATAAAAATGCGAAACAGAAACTACAATAAATCATGCCAAAATTAGTCTGCACAAACTGCACCACTGAAAATGCAACCCATCAGCTGAAGATCACACTCAGCAGACTGAACATCTCAGTACAAACACTTAAAAAGCTTTTTATTATCAGATCAAATGCAATAAATTGCAATACTATTCTCTCTCTCCAATCAGAAATCAGAATAAATAAATAAATAAATAGGCTTGCCACTAGTTAATACACTATGATAAACGCTGGATTCTACACAATTCCTACATGTTGTCCCAACACAAATCAATTAAGTTAATTTATATATATTTAGATAGTTATTTTTCTACAAATTTAAGTTGACTGAACATAAGAATTAAGCTGTCTCCCAAATAGCTCAAGAATTGTGTTGATTCAGCTCATTTTAAATAAGTGGTTTGAAAAAGCAGCAAAAATTAAAGTGATTAGTTGATTAAAGTGAGTAAACCTATTGACTTAAAAGTACCATGATGACTTAAAAATAAAGTAAACCCACTGTAATTTGGAACTGTTAAGTTGACTTAATTTTAATAATTCTGCTCGTGGCTTGCTAAATAATAATAGTTAATAGTGAGAAGTATTACATAAACTAAAAAGTTATGCGAATATATACTGAAAAAACACCCCGCCAGTATTTAAGGGTTTAAGCTTAAAACAGTCAATACATCTGTTTTGGAACAACATGAAACAATTAAATTAAGTTCAAATTAATTAAACTTAAAACAATTAAGCTGTTTAAAAAAAACTACAAAAACTTGATTAAATAAACAATCAGCTAAAAACAATCAATGCACATCATTCATGTCTTTTACACGCAAAAACAAATGCAGTTTGTTCAAATCACTTATTTAAATTGAGCTGAAACAAAATGCTTGAGTTTTTTGGGAGGACAACCAAGTTATTTTATGTTCAATCTAATTAAATTAGTCAAAACAAACAAATTAACTGAATTCCTTCATGTTGTCCCAACACAAATCAACTATGAGGAACCCAGCATTCTTTACAGTGTAGTAGTTGGGTTAAGGTCTTAGGTAGGATTACTGATGTAGGATAAAATCATGCAGAACATCTAAACATGAATACACATCTAATATCTTAATAAAAAGAAAGCCACTAGTTAATAGTAAGAATTATTACTTTAAATAAAGAGTAATGTATATTTACTGAAATAAAAAACACTATTTAAGAGTTTAAGCTTGAAACAATCAATACAATGATTTATACAAGGAATACAAGGAGTTCAGTTAACTTAAGTTTGCAGATTTTATTGAACATAAAACAATTAAATTGTTCCAAAAAATAAGAGTTTTGTTGTGGGTAAATAAACATAATAAGCTAAAAACATCATCACACTCTCAGAAATAAAGGTATGTAAGCTGTCACTGGGGCAATACCTTTTGAAAAGGTACAAATTTGTACCTATAAAGGTTCATATTAATACCTCAAGGGTACATATTAGTACCTAAAAAGTACAAAAGTGTTCCCCTTCAAATTTTTAGGTAATAATATATACTTCTGGGGCACCAATATGGACCCTTTAAATACAAATGCGTAACTTTATGTCTGAGTGCATGTACATCATCCATGTCTTTTACACACAAAAAATGCTGTTTGTTCAAACTACTTATTTAAATTAAGCAGAAACAACACAACACTTGAGGTTTTCAGGAGAACAACTACATTGTTTTATGTTCAATCCACTTATATTGGTCAAACAAATAAGTTAACTTAATTTCTTCATGTTGTCCCAACACAAATCAACTGTGTGGAACTCAGCATTTTACAGTGTAGTAGTTGGGTTAAGGTATTAGGCAGGATTGTTGATGCAGAATAAAATCTAAGTACTATTAAACATCTGATATCCTAATAATAATCAAGCTACTATAGTTAATAGTGAGAAGTAGTACTTAAACTAAAGAGTTATCTGAATATATCACACTAAAATCTCTAAATTTAATGGTTTAATCTTAAAACAATCAATGTACACCCTTAATGATTTTCCACATTTGTATTGAGACAACATTAGGTTATTAAATTGGCGCAGTTACAAATTAAATTGATCATAAAACAATTAAGCTGTTCCACAAAAAAAAAAAAAAAAAAAATTAAGAGTTGTGTTGTGGGTAAATAAACATAAGCTAAAAACATAATCAATACACACTATTCATGTCTTCTACACGCTAATAAAATGCTGTTTGTTCAAACTACTTATTTAAAATTGGCTGAAACAACACACTGCTTGAGTTTTTCGGAGGGATAACTACAATTAAATAAATTATTATATGTTCAATTCACATAAATCGGTCAAAACAAATAAATTAACTTAATTCCTTCACGTTGTCCCAACACAAATCAGCTGAATGGAACTCAGCATTTTACAGTGTAGTTGGGTTAAGGTATTAGGTAGGATAATTGATGTAGAATAAAATCCAAGTACTAATAAACATCTGATATCCTAATAATAAGCAAGCCACTATTAATAGTGAGAATTACTACTTAAACTAAAGAGTGTTTTGAGTATATACCGGAAAAAAAACATCATAACACTATTGAAGGTTTTAAACTTAAAAAAATCAACGCACACCATTCACGTTATTCTACATTTGTTAAGACAACATGAAGCAATTCAATTACCATAAGTTTACAAATTTAACTGAACATAAAACAATTACGTTGCTCCAAAATAAAAACTTACTTAAACTTAAAAGCACACTATAATGTCTTCTGCACGCAAACAAAAAAACTAAATGCTGTGTGTTAAAACCACTTATTTAAATTGAGCTGAAACAACACAATACTTGAGGTTTTTTTTGGGGGGGGACAACTAAATTATTTTATGTTCAATCCACCTCAATTTGTCAAAACGAATCAGTTAACTTAATTCCTCAACACAAACCAGCTGTGTGGAACACAGCATTTGCTTTACAGTGTAGTAGTTGGGTTAAGTTATGAGGTAACATCTGATAACTTAATAATAAGCAAGCCACTAGTTAATAGTGAGACTTAGCACAAACTAATGAATATATGTACTGAAAAAAAACATGCACCACTATTTAAGGGTTTAAGCTTGAAACAATCAATGCACAGCATTCAAGTCTTCCACATTTCGTCACCTTGAAATTCTAAGTTTCTGTCTGCGCTCGAAATGATTTTGAGATATTGAGCTTCAAAGTTTTTGCATTCCATATAGTAAACAATAACAGTTCCCTTTCATACATTAACATGACAGAGACCCTAAAAACACTCTAAATGTAAACTATCAAAGTTCTCTTACATTTGCAAATTGGAGTAAAAAAACACAGTAAATGCAGATAGATCCTTCTCATTCTGAAGAGTCATTTTCCTCTTGGAATTAAAAGGTTATATAGCATTACTTTTCAAGAAATACAATTAAAAAATGTATAATTTTGTGTTGTAACAATATGCTGATGCTTGAGAAAGTTGAGTTTTTGCTTACTCTAACATTTATTTCATGTTTCAGGATTAATATTTTTTCTGGTTTAAATGACACACACAAGGCTGTGCTAAATATAGTGTGCAGTGAAGATGTTAATTTTATCTAATTAATATGTTATTATTCACAATATTTTATGCTTTATATTAATTACTGAATTATATGCCCCATAAATAAAGTATTTGCCCTTTAATATCAAATTTAAACACTTTAAAAGAAAACAGACAATGAGCAAATGAGTTCAGTAAACCCTGAAAAACGTTTGACCTACCATATATACACAAATAAATGTTATATATACTTATATACAATAAATATTTCACATTTAATATAGATTTTATTTAATATTAGTTTCTTTTTCAACAATGTAAAACGTAACATTTCATCTCAATGTCCAAAAATGCTTCTAAATCATCACATTTACACACATCTCAAGTTTGTGTGGTGTGGCAGCATCATTTAGTCGACTCTGATTTTGTGTTTCTTTCTGGTCTTTCCTGCTGTCAACAGAGCAGGTTGGTGAAATGGCCAAGAAATCTGATCCTAATTGGTCCTCGTGGGTGCATTAAAAATGCTGATTGGCTCACAGAAAGAACTGCATAGAGCCAAGCTAGAGTTCAGCTTTGTAGATAAACCATGTTTGTTTTTTAAATAAAAAGTCTTAGGGTGCTTTCACACCTACACTTTTGTTTGGGAACGTGTCTCGTTTGCCCAGTTAGCGCGGTTCGTTTGGCATATGTGAACAGGGCAATCGCGCTCTGTTCTGCGCCAAAGTAATCGCTCCGAGATCGCTTGAATGAGGTGGTCTCGGCTCGATTGAAACGAACCCTGGAGCGGTTCGATTGCAGTGAGAAAGCGATCTGATCCGAGCGCGGTTATGTCACAGTGTTTATGGATATGTAATAGGCTTACGGCTATATGAAGAGAGAATTATGAGTAGGGCGGGAAGTTTCGCGAGTCTCCGGATGCCCGCAAACAAGTGATGATCTCCCGGTAATCTCGCATCTCCCTCCCGGTCCTCAAATAGGCATCGTCGCGCACCCTTCTCACCCCTCCCCACCGCATCTCTCCTCAGACACGTCGCGCGCTCCCTGTCAATCACCACCAAACCACCACCTCTCCTGACAGCTGAGCGGGACTCTGCAAAATAAACCCTGACACTCTGACCAATGTGAGGAGAGTTTACTCGCACGTGACTTGTTTTAGCTCTTTTGGTCCGATTAGAAACTTTGCAGTGTGAAAGTGAACCGCTCCAAGAGCAAAGAGCAACACTGTAACAATTTTAATCTCTGTTTCGGAACAACTGAATCGATTCACAGGTGTGAAAGCACTCTAAAATGTAAACATCTTAAACAAGAACATCACATAATGTAAATAAGATGTCATTTAATAAGAATATGTGAATAACTCAATTTAGACAAAAATGTCAGACAGAACCGAGCAATTCCGTGCAAAGTCAACCTTGCCATAAAAAAAATTAAGTTTTCACCAAAAAACAGGAAACAGTTTCTGGGTTTTTTGGGTGAGCAAGTATTTTACAGGACTTTAGAAATACTCAAAAATGCATCTGTCAGTGTTTTCAAACTATTCTATTTGATCAACCAAAGTCACACAAGTGGCAATTTCACATCCATCACATCCATAACGGAGACATGTCACATCCATAACGACATCTTTTCCTCATAAATGTGAAAATATTAAATAAAATAAACCCAATCATTGTTGTTTTATAGTGAGCCGACTCTTATCCTTTTGATTATTATTGTTTCTTTTGGGTTGTGCAGTTTAATACACAGAATTTCTACAAAGTGTGTTGTGTACTGTAAACCGGCAGGCTTTTTTTGTCACATCCATAACGCAAGTTTATTTTCCACATTTAAAATACAAAACATGTCTACAGATGGATATTTTTCTGGTTCCTTAACTCCGTGGTCAGTTGTTCTGGAAAATATAAACCAACGTTTCAACATAATGTTAACATATACTCTATGTGAATTTATGTTTTGAGTTTTTACTGCAAATGTCACATCCACGCTGGAATTGCTCAACCTTATAATTCTAATGCCGAGTTCAGACTGCGTGATTTTAGCTCGCCGACAGGTTTTGAGAAATCGCCGACAAATGCCTGAAATCACAGGCAAATCGCTGCTCGTGCACGTGAGTGACAATCACACAGTATGAACTATCAAAGACGCGATCTGAAAGAATCGCAGATGAGTCGCCGATGCCTGTGAGATATTTGGCGTGCTGAATATCTGGAGCTGTCGGCGATTCAAATCACGCCGTGTGAATTGAGTTTTGACTGAAAATAACATCAGCGATCGCCTACAGCCAATGAGAGAGCAGCTTTCACTTGTGTGTGCGTATACCTGCTGCAGGCCAGCGGGAGGCTGGGGGAGAAGTAAAGCGCTCTTTTTCGGTTTATTTGGACCCACGAAATGGAGGAAAAACTAGTGGAGGTTTGACAGGACTCAGGAGCAACCGTGTCTGTTTGACGTTTCATACAGAAAGAACTTATTTTATTATCAACGTTGAGGAGAAATGGCTAATTCCCTTCAAACCCAGGTGAGCAAACATGTACATGTTCTACCCCATTAAAGGCTTCTTTCTCATTATGTAGTTAATAACAAAAGATATACGACGTCCAAACTACGTCTCACAGCCAAAAACACGAAGTAGTCGGCGATTCTTCCTATAGTAAAGTCATGCAATGTGAATGTCCCTGTCGGCGATCCATCTTGCAGTGTAAACAAAGCAGCGACCAAACGCAAGCCCAGAGAGTCAAGCGGTGTGAAAACATCTGTGACACGACTACTCTGAAAATCATGCAGTCTGAACTCAGCATAAGGTGACAATTTGTGTTGGGACAACCTGAAGGTTCAAGTTAACTTAGTAAGTTTCACCAATTTAAGTGGACTGAACAACAAACAATTAAGTTGTTTAAAAAAAAAAAAAACACACACACAAGAAATGTTTTGTTTCAGCTCATTTTAAATAAGTAGTCTGTACAAACAGCACATAAGTGTAGTGAGACTTAGTTGAAAGAGTTTATACTGAAATAAAAACCTCCCACTATTTAAGGGTTTAAGCTTAAAACAGAAACGTTTTCTAGAATGCAAATAAATGCACAACACACACACACACACACAAGTCATAATGCACATAAATACACACAACTTTCTGAATGCATTGCTGAGTGCACACTTTTACGTAACAGCACACACACGCACAGAGAGAGAGCAAGAGAGAGAGTGAGGTGAGAGGTCTTACCGTGAGTCTGGGTATTTGGTGAGCGTGGCCAGGCTGCTGGTGTACATGTGTCCGCCCACGTCGATGTGCACGGGCGCGTTGGCTTTGGTGAGCTGCGCCGGCAGAGGAATCCCCTGCGCGGCCAGAGGAGAGACCGGAGACCGGGTCAGAGACAGGCGCGACATGCTTCTCCCTTCCTGGAAGCAGACAAACGGGAAAGCCATGGAGAAAAATGATGCTGCCGCTGCCTTCACGCTGCGTTCAGCGTCTCTCCCACCTTGAGCGTCTGCGCGACTCTTTATCAGATCCTTTTCTCATCTGCCCCATCGCGTATTTAGCTTACAAATTATTGCCACGGCTCTAATGAAGTATGTTTGCATCTTTTCACTGGTGCAGCCCGAGGGTAGGATACAAGGATGTTTATTAACGCTGCAGAGAGAGAGCGAGCGAGAGAGAGAGAGAGAGAGATATAAGCGAGGTGTTCGCCCGCGGGGATGGGGAAGGAGAGGGGGGGGAATAAAAAAACGGCAAGTTTCTAATTAAAGGTCGTGTTATGTGCTAGACGTGATATCCTCCGACACTTCAGCAACCAATCTGAACATTTGGGAAACGAGGGCATTGTGCGCGTTCACGTCAAACACCAGGCATCACTTCTGAACTACGGTGTTAGTGAGGTTCACCATCACTCCATTTACACTCTTAAAATGACTCTCGTGGTGAAGTTTGCATGATATTCTAATTAAATGGATGCCTATGGAAATGTTTGGTCTGAAATTTAGGCATGCATTTTACACTTACTCGAGCAAATGCACAGAGTAAACTCGTAGACTTTAAGAAAAGCAATGCACTTAATCTTTAATACTCTCATGTCTTTTTGGATTCTTGCACATCTCATGGTGGTCCTAAAGAAAGTTTGCATGATATTCTAATTAAATGCATGCTGGTTTAAAGGTTTGCTGAGCTGTTTTTAGCATGCATTTTACTCTTACTCGAGCAAATGCTCAGATTAAATTCATGGATTTTCAGAAAAGCAATGCATTTAAACTTAAACTATGAATTTTTTTTTAACATTCTTGCTTCTTATTGTGGTCCTGGAGAAGGTTTGCATGATATTCTAATTAAATGCATGCAGGTCTAAAGGTATGGTCTGAAATTTTGGCATGCATTTAACACTTACTCGAGCAAATGCTCAGATTAAATTCACAGACTTTATGAAAAGTAATGCAATTAATCTTAAATTACGCTCATTTTTTTTACATCCTTGCACTTATTGTGGTCCTGGAGAAGATTTGCATGATATTCTTATTGAATGCATGCTGGTTTAAAGGTTTAGTCTGCAGTTTTGGCATGGATTTTACACTTACACAAGCAAATGCTCAGATTAAATTCATAGACTTTAAGAAAAGCCATGCACAAATCTCCAAATTTAAGTGAGGTTCATGATCACTCCACACTTCTACACTGCCAGACTCACAATCATTAATGCATTTCATCCTAAAATTACTCTCCAGGTGGTCCTGGAGAAAGTATGCATGATATACTAATTGAATGCATCCCCACGTAAAGGTTTGCTGTGCCATTTTGGCATGCATTTTACACTTACTAGTGCAACTGCTCAGATTAAATTCATAGACTTTAAGAAAAGCAATGCACAAATCTCCAAATTTGAGTGATGTTCATGATCACTCCACACTTATACACTGGCAGACTCACAATCATTAATGAATTTCATCTTAAAATTGCTCTTGTGGTGATCCTGGAGAAAGTTAACATGATATTCTAATTGAATGCATGTTGGTGTAAAGGTTTGCTGTGCTACACTTACACTTACTAGTGCAACTGCTCAGATTAAATTCATAGACTTTATGAAAAGCAATGCACTTAATCTTAAATTACGCTCATCTCTTTTAACATTCCTGCACTTATAGTGGTCCTGGAGAAAGTTTGCATGATCTTCTAATTAAATGCATGCTAGTTTAAAAGTTTGGTGTGACTTTTTTTCATGCATTGCACACTTGCAACTGCAAAAGCTCAGACTTTAAGAAAAGTAATACACCAATCTATTTTAGTGAGGTTCATGATAACTTTACACTTCAACACTGCCAGACTCACAATCATTAATGCATTTCATCTTAAAATTGCTCTTCTGGTGGTCCTGGAGAAGGTTTGCATGATATTCTAATTAAATCTATCCCCACGTAAGGGTTTGGTGTGCAGTTTTGGCATGCATTTTACACTTACTGTTGCAAATACTCAGATTCGATTCATAGACGTTAAGAAAAGCCATGCACAAATCTCCAAATTTTATTGAGGCTTATCACTCTTCTTACACTGTGAGTCTCACAATAATTAATGCACTTATTCTCAAGTTGCTCTCATCTCGTTTTGGAATGCATTTTACACTTATACTGCAAAAAATACTTTTACTTAGATCTTGTCTCGTTTCCAGTCCAAATATCACAGAACTTTAAAAATCAAGAAACATTTTCTTGATACGCAAAAAAATGTCTTGTTTTAAGAAATAATGCGTCAAAATGAAGTGAGTTTTTCCTCACTTCTCATAAAAAAAGGTAAGTACTCGGCAAAAACAATCTTGTTTTTCCTTTTGACGTAAAATTATTTCACTTGTTTTAAGGAAAGATTCACTTAATCTTGACATATTATTTCTTAAACAAGACAATATGTTTCGCTTTTCCAGGAAATGCTTTTTGATTTGATTCTTTGATTTTTAGATATTTGGACTAAAAACAAGACAAAAAATAAATAAAAAATCTAAGTAGGAAAAGCATTTTTTTTGCATTGTACTACTTCTCATGAGGATCCTGGAAAACGTATGCATGATATTCTAAATAAATGCACACCAATGTAAAGGTTTTGGCAAGCATTTTACACTTACTAGAGCAAATGGTCAGATGAAATTCATATAGACTTGAAGAAAAGCAATGCACAGACCTTCAAACCAGTGAGATTTAGTAGTGAGACTCACGATCCCCTCATTTACTGTACACACTGTCAGAATCACAATAATGCACTTTTTTGGGAGCAATGTTGATTGATGGTAGTTCTGGACAGCATTTGCATGATATTCTAAATAAATGTAAAGGTTTGGTGTGCAGTTTTAGCATGCATTTTATAACTTACAAGTGTAACTGGAAAGATTTTAGAAGCACTGCACAAATCTCTGAAACTGAACTGCATTCACACATAAACTTGACATCTGCTCTACTCTACTTTTCTGCTTTTTTTTAACTTCCAGGTAGTCTTTTTTACTTGCAAGTGAAAAGGTTCAAATAAATCCTTATATGACATGCAATGCACAAATCTCTGAATTTTAGTGAGGTTTATGATCACTCGACTTACACTGTGAGGTTCACAATCATTAATGCACTTTTTGGAGCAATTTGGATTCTTTAACTTCTCAGAGCAGTTCTGGAGAATGTTTGCATGGTATTCTAAATGAATGCATGCCATTTGTGTACAGTTTTGGCATGTATTTTATAACTTAAGTGCAATTGCAGATTATATTCACAGACTCTAAGAAGCAATGCACAAATCTCTGAATTTGAATCAAAAAGCATTCACACAGAAACTCTGCTCTACTTTGCATTCAATTTAAGATGGTCTTTTCATACGAAAACCTGAAATCTGCTCTACTTTTCTGCACATTTTAATTTTAGGATTGTCTTTTTAAGTTACAGTGAAATTATTCAAATAAGTCCATATGAGAAGCAATACACAAATCTGAATTTTAGTGAGTTTTTTTTTTGTGAGGTTTATGATCGCTCGACTTACACAGCGAGACTCACAATAATTAATGCATTTTTTGAGCAATTTGAGTTCTCGCACTTCTCAGAGTAGTTCTGGAGGATATTTGCATGGTATTCTAAACAAATGCATGTCAACGTAAATGTTTGGTGTGGCATTTGGGCATGCAGTTTATAACTTAAGTGCAATTGCACAGATTATATATTTACGGACAGTATGAAAAGCAATGCACACATCTTTGAATTTGAATCAGAAAGCATTCACACAGAAACCTGAACTCTGCTTTACTTTACTTATCTGCTTATTTTTAATTTTAGGATAGTATTTTTGTTTACATACAATAAAATGAATAAAATAAATCAACAGACTGTATGCAAAGCAAAGCACAAACCTCTGAATTTGGATCAAAAAGCATTCACACAGAAAACTGAACTCTGCTCTAATCTGCGTTCAATTTAAGATGGTCTTTTCATACAGAAACCTGAACTCTGCTCTACTTTTCTGCACATTTTTAATTTTAAGATTGTTTTTTTCTTTACTTATAGTGCAAATGCTCGAAATAAACCCACAGACCGTGTGTGGAGCAATGCACAAACCTCCGAATCTGAATCAAAACATGTTCACACACACACAAATTACTTTATAAACTCTCCATTTTAAGGTGTTAATTATACTAAAGTATTGGAGCAAATACTCAACATAAAGCTTTACTTATGCAAAAATATCCTCCATCAAATCCAACTGTTCACACACACACCAACACAAATCCGCTTCACTTTCTTCCTGAATCTTGCTTTAAGACAGAGATCAAGCATCTTAATCAGGTCTTTGTCATTAGTAAAATATCACACAAGCTCACATTCATGCCTAAACATGTCAAAATAAAACGTATAACCATCACAAAGGCAAGCATTTATGTTAGATTATGCAAACTTCACCAAGACAATAATGCATGAATGCATAAACAAACGCATGTCAATCAATTCTAACATGCATTTGACACGCATGAACAACTCCCATAAGCAGCAATGCACAAATCTCTGAATCCGAATTAAGCATTCACACATAAATCTACCATCTGCGTTTCTTAAGATGGTCTTTTATTACTCTGCCCAATCCCAAAGGCTTGTTTATGCAAGTCAAAACTTTACCTCACAACGCCCGGAGATCACGCAGGGCCACATATGCTTCATGGAAATACGACTGCACATATTCCAGTTGTCATAAGAAAGAACGGCTCCATTGTGAACCTGGAGTTCAAAGGGATTTCAACGACAAGTTCCTCCATGCAGTGGCTCATTTGTGCGCCAGTTATTTTAACCATACATGGTAAACAGAAGGCGGTTGTTAAAGGCTTCGCTCTGTTTCAGCGCTGGAGGCGATGGGCTCCAGGCGGGCGGCAGAATTTTCCAGGGTGTTGCCACCAAGCCCTGAGCACTAATGTTCATTTAATACACAAGCAGGATGATACATTACAGATTCCATTGAAAGAAAAAAAAAGACTTAAGACGTTTGGCATATGAAGCTATCCCTCATCTCCATATAGCTACAGGCGTTGTAACCAAAAGCCCAGATATTAATGCTGAGGGAATACAGTGGGTTGGATCTAGCCTCTCTCTCTCTCTCTCTTTGTTAATAGGAGGGAGCAGGTAGAAGAGTAAAGTACATGTCACAGGAAAAGATGGTCAAAATTAGTGCAACGATATTAAAAATTATGCTTAATTTATGATTATATTAATTAAATACAGTTGAACTCTGAATTATTAGCCCCTCTGTTTATTTCCCCCCAATTTCTATTTAACAGAGAGCATTTTTTTCAGCACATTTCTAAACATAATAGTTTTAATAACTCATCTCTAATAACTGATTTATTTTATCTTTGCCATGATGGCAGTAAATAATATTAGACTAGATATTCTTCAAGACACTTCTATACAGCTTAAAGTGACATTTAAATGCTTAACTAGGTTAATTAGGTTAACTTATTGTATATCGATGGTTTGTTCTGTAGACTATCGGAAAAAAATAGCTTAAATGGTGAATAATTCTGTCCTTAAAATGGTGTTTAAAAAATTAAAACTGCTTTTATTCTAGTCGGAATAAAACAAATAAGACTTTCTCCAGAAAAAAAAAATATTATAGGAAATACTGTGAAAGTTTCCTTGCTCTGTTAAACATCATTTGGGAAATATAAAAAAATATATAAAAATAATCTTCAAATTTAACTGTGTATATACGCATGAATAACATTTCAGAACATAACATTAAGCATTAGTATTAGGTTGTCATATAAAAGCTCCCAGCCTATACAAACTCACTATTAACTCACCTTGAGTGAGGTTTCAGAGATTTATTAGTTGTTTTATTTGTTGTTGAACACAAAAGATGAACTCTAAATAAAGTTGAAAACCTGTGAGCATTGACTTCCATAGTAGGATGATTTCATTTCTGGGTTCAAATTTGCAGAAAAGAAAAGAATGACAAAAACTAATTATAAATTTTGTTGTAAAAAAAAGCCAAAACGGCAATTTACATAACAAGAAAAGAAAGGATAGAAGGTGAAGGTTGCCAAGAGTTTAATTAAAGTGACAGTCAAGTTTGATTTTTTTTTTATAAGAATGTCAGATTTAGAAAATGTGTGGATTTATAAAGATATGTTGTGCTCTGTTAAAATGGAGAACTAATAGTTAGAAAACAGCTTGAGTAAAGTGTACCTTTGTAATATTAATATTTTTTAAATGGTGAGAAAGTTTTAATAAAATCAAAAATCATATTAGGATGAGGAAAAACTATGGAAGCTAATGGTTCAAGCTTTCCTCGAAATATCTTTGTGTTCAAAAATAAATAAATGAATAAATAAAAAAATGCATTTAAACTTGAGTAAAAGACAGAACTTTCATTTTGGGTGAGCTATCACTTTAAACGGGGGCTTACATCCATGCAAACTGAGCTGGAAAATCCATATTAAACCTGTAGCTTCATTGAGTAGTCTAAACTCGTTTTATAACAGTTATCAGTTCAGATACTTAACTTTGGGACGGTTTCACTGTCATTCAACATTCATTTAAGTGTTAAATAAACACTCGTTTTCATCATTTATACTTCATAAAAGCGTTCTTGAGCTTCATCTCTTCAGGAGGGTTAGTAGCAGCTATAAATAGCCCTAAAACGGAACTGGTTCCCAAATATAAATCACCAGATGGGAACCTACTGTGTACTGATATTCGAAAAAAAACTTACTTTTAGCTTTATTCGGTGAGATATCCTAGCACATATTGTTAGCAGTCAAACTTCGAGACTCTCCTTTCCATTCAGTCCCCAAATAAACACGTTTGTGTTCAACTCTTAATGGCGGACTGTCTGTGAAACCGACGATGGAGGAGAGATCGGCGAAAACTTGGATATATACAATGAAATCAGTTTAGGTCGGTGCCCTACGGGTTAAAACTTCAATTCGGATCATTTCACAACATGGCGTCTCACTCCCAGCGATAAAGCTTCAGGTATGAGGCATATGCATGCATGCATGTGTATCCCGCGAATAATAATAGCTAGCAGACTCTCAGTGCCTGGAGGCTGTTTAAACAGGGTTAGAAATCTGAAAATCGCACGCGATTTGGTACGCGTTGTCACGGCGCAGCACACACACAAAATAAACCAGCATCACATCAATGATCTAGTCTACATGGAGGTGAGATTTGACAGGAAACGGTACCGTTTCAAACATCGTAGGTGTCCGGAGTTCGGATCAATCGGCTCCCAGATGAATGTTCGCGTCTCTCGCTCAAGTTTCTATCCGAAAAAGCTATATTCCCTTCCTGTCTGGAGTGAAAAACCCCGTCAAACTGCATTAAAGCGCAGCGCTGCTGTTGTGTGGACGCGTTCAGAGCGCAAACGCGCGCAGGACTGTCTTACCTTCTCCAGGAGACCGAGCTCTCCTTCCCCCTCTTGATCTTCTTATTTCTCAACACAAGCGTGTGTGTGTATCAGGCTTTTTTGGCCACGGCGAATCTGCTGCTTTGCTTATGGGCAGAAGGAAGCCAATAATCCGTCTCTGAATCAGAGCAGAGCCGAAAGAAGAATTCTGGCTCCGGGCTGCGCAAACGCCTCTGGGGCCACACAGGATTAGAGGACAATTAACTCAAACCCGAGCACACTCATTGGAACAGATGCAAACCTGATATTTCCCCCCCTCCTTGATTGTTTCAGCTGGAAAAAAAATAGCTCTAAAGTTGGGCGCATAACGGTTTACGCATCAGGCAAGTGTCACCGCGCCGTTCCTGAGACTTTGGAGAGGCAGAAAGGCTGATTTTAATCATTGTCATTTCGTCTGATGTAATATTCCCCCAGGCTCTTTCACAAAGGCAACACATTTTCCTTCCCCTGAACGAGTCGGAGAGAGTGTGTGTCTCTCCGCGCGCGCGCTGCGGCGGAGAACTTGTTGATAAAGTGGCGATAAAAAGACGCGTGTTGTTTTTTACGACGCCGAAATCTGGACGCGGCGCTCAGGCAACTCCTCTCCGCGCTCTAATGTCTGCGAGAATTGTAATGGCAAATTTCCTGAAGGCCATTAAAAGCGAATGACGTCTGGACATCATTCACTGTGCGCCCGCGGCCAAATGCGCCATTTCAATTATTGCGCACGGCTAGATGGAGGCGTCTGCTCCAGGATCTCCCCCTACACACACACACACACACACACTTTTCGAGCTGGATTTTCATTTATTTAACGGGCAGGCAAACAAATACAGACAGTTGTGTCGGGCTTCAGCTGCGCGCAGCGGCCCCGCGCAGGTACTTGATTATTTATTTATCTGAATGTTTGTTTATTTGCGTGTAAATAAGTGTGAATAATTGATGTTGCGCTGAGACCAGTAATTACTGGAGCTCTCACATGCAGGACTGACTGATGATGCAGGAGGAGGCTTTTCCTGATATCTGGCGCCCGCCAGTGTCGGTTTGGGGAAACCACAGTTGCACACTTTAGTGTATGTTATAAAAAAAACAAAATATACACAGTAAAAAACCAAATTAATAGCCCTCCTCAAAAATTATGATTCTTCAAACATTTAAAGTGATGTTTAACAATTATTTGCGTCTAGAGAAAGTCCAGTATAAACACTATTTTCTCAAAAAGTTTACAAATTTATAAAGTCAATATCAATATTAATGACCTCTTTTAATTATTATAATATTTAAAAGGTTTTTCATCACACCTGTCCTCAGGTCTTTAAACTGGCTCACAGTTACATTCAGAATAGATTTTAAAGTATTATTACTGGTCTGTAAATCAATAAATGGCCTAGGACAGGGGTGAGGAACCTTTTTTCAGCAAAGAGCCATTTCAGATTTTTTTTTAATCAAATGTGTTTTTTTTAAGAGCCATATGGGGTGTGTGTGTAAAAAAAAAATAAAATAAAAAAATAAAAAACATATATATATATATATATATATATATATATATATATATATATATATAAATTGTTACTTGAATAGATCACAAACATAATTTAACAACAATTGGGAATATTGTCTTATGTATGACAGGTTTATGTCCTTAACATTAATCTAGTCAGAATCCTATGTCACTGACCTTGTCGTCCAATTTTGATGAGAGCTTCTGATTGACAAGTGCCCTGCCCCCCCTCTATGGAATACCCCAATGAAGTCATGTGATTTTTCTCACATGAAGTCCATGCTAAATTTATAATAAAAGTCCTGTTGCCTAAATTTTGTTAGAACAGAAATAAACACACATAAGCTTAGGCGTCCCAGATTACACAATGTCCCAGATTACCCAAATTCACCCTATATATATAACAAAATCTTTATTTATTTATAAACAAAACCTTTATTTATGTCCATGCACAATTCAAAAATAAACAAACACGACATCAATGTATAAAGAAAGGACACTTTACTGAAGTTTTTTCTTTTTGCCAACACCACACATGAATGTTTAAATGTGCATGAGGTTACAATAGAAATGTAAATTACCCTAGAAATGTACAGTAGAAATGTAAGAAATATAACTTCTCCTTTATTGATGTTGTGATACAAGTTCAACCACAGCACCACATACACTCAGCAATAAAGGTATGAGAGCTGTCATTGGGGTGGTACCTTTTTGAAAGGTACATATTTGTACTTAAAGGGTTAATGTTGGTACCTCAAAGGTTAAAATTAGTACCTACAAATTTCAAGAGGTACACTTTTGTACTTTTTAGGTACTATTATGTACCCTTGAGGGATTAATAAGAACCCTTTAAGTACAAATATGTACCTTTCAAAAAGTTGATGACCCCTGCTGTAGACTGATGGCATTTCATGCTGTTCAGCTTTATAATCTTAAAAAGTCATCCCTTTAGACATTACCAGTGTAGGGAAGGTTACTTTGGAAATGTAATAGATTACAGATTACAAACTACCCTATTTAAAATGCAATAAGTTACACTACTTTTCAATTACTTTACAGAAGTAAAGTAACTAATTACATTTGATTACTTTTAAGTTCCTAATGTATATTTTCATTTAAATTATTTTCAAGCATTTATACCAAGCAGGTGTAACCTTACAGTAGCTCTGTTTACTGGTAGAATCTCAAAAAAAAAATTGTTCACCCCTAAAAGAATTGTCATTATCCCTTCAAAAAAGCACAACACCGTTACCTGACACTGTACTTCTGAGTGACCCTGCTCTGCCTGTTCCTCAATCATTTCTTTCTCCTTCTCCTGTGATTGATATTGTGACATTAGTATTTTCATAAGCACTCATTCTGAAAGCCAAATAGCCTTAATATGTCAACTTTTTAAACTTGGAGTTTTGCTGCACTGAAAAATGATCTTATGTCCGTTTTCCTTTTCTCTGTCATTTTATCATTGAGGTAAAGTTGGTTTTACATTCGCACATTCAGTCTCTCATTAATTGCCGGCAGCTAGCTCTCTGCAACTCTCACATGGTCACCCACTGAAGCTAAGCAGGGCTGCGCCCGGTCAGTACCTGGATGGGAGACCACATGGGAAAACTAGGTTGCTGCCGGAAGTGGTGTTAGTGAGGCCAGCAGGGGGCGCCCAACCTGCAGTCTGTGTGGGTCCTAATGCCCCAGTATAGTGACGGGGATGCTATACTGCTCAGTGAGCGCCGTCTTTCGGATGAGACGTTAAACTCTCTGTGGTCGTTAAAAATCCCAGGATGTCCTTCGAAAAGAGTAGGGGTTTAACCCCGGCATCCAGGCCAAATCTGCCCACTGGCCTTTGTCCTTCATGGCCTCCTAACCATCCCCATATTCCAATTGGCTTCATCGCTGTCTCCTCTCCACCAATCAGCTGGTGTGTGGTGTGCGGTCTGGCGCAAAATGGCTGCCGTCGCGTCATCCAGGTGGATGCTGCACACTGGTGGTGGATGAGGAGATTCCCCCCATTGTGTGTAAAGCGCTTTGAGTGCCCAGAAAAGCGCTATATAAATGTAAGGAATTATTATTATTATTATTATTAATAATATAATCTCAGAAGAGTATTCATTAGAAATTCTAAATAGTAAAATCATATTATCAGCCAACAACCATCAAAGTACAGCATTGTTCACAGTTAATTAATAGTGCTAATATTATCCTGGTTTACCTAAAGGTTCTATAAAGACGTTCCAACTGATACAAAATAAAGCAGCCAGAGTCTTAATGAAATCAAAAACTTGAGAATATATCACACCAGCATTAATAGAATAGATTTTAAGATTCTTTTATTAGTTTATAAGGCACTACACTACATGACACCTTAATTTTCTGACTGCTTATCAAAATATAATCCAAACCATTTGCTACGCTCTTCTAGTGCTCGACTTTTAGAATTTCACTTTGTAAATCTGATGCGATCTGGCGCCACTTCTTTTAGTCACTATGCTGCAAAAATTTGGAATTGTCTCCCAAATGAAGTGAAAAAATCCCCCAACATTGATGTTTTTAAAAAGCTTGTTAAGACGCACCTTTTTTAAATTGCATATGAATGTAACAGTTTGTGAAGTGTATGCAATTTAAGTATATTGTGTCGGTTTATGTATATATGTATGTAAGGTGTGTGCATGTATGTAATGAATATTGTGTGTGATTGTGTAGATGTATGCATATATGCGTGTACATGTATGCTTGTATCCGAGTATATATTTTGCTTTATTTGTCTATACATTTTTTTTTTTTACAATGCCTGTTTGTTGTTTGTGAAGCGCTTTGAGTTGCATGTATGTAGGAAAAGTGCTATACAAATAAAATTAATTATTATTATTGTTATTATTAATGTTGTTTTGAAGTCAGACTTGCATGGGATTTAATTTAGAATATTCAAATTACCATGGTAAACTGTGTATGGAGCAGTCACGGAATGAATGTGCGAATATAAAACCAACTTTACCTCAATCATTTTATCTAGTCCATGACCCTGCAATGCAAGTTTATTCATACTGTAGCACATTTTATACACAATGCTAATTCAAAGTGCTTTACATAAAGAAGGAAAAACTATCATAAAAATAAACACAACAATAAAAACAAGGACATTTTATATTTTAAATGAATTTAGTCACTTAAGAACAGAACTGAAATTGATTATACAAAAAATACAATGGGGTTAGTTTGGACGTAGCACAGTGCTCATTTAGCAAATCCACAGCTAAACAATATGCTAATTGTGACTTTTAATGTAAAGTTAACATTACGTCAAGTCGTCACAAATGAAAACAATGCATGGGAAACGGCTTTGGCGTATTATTTGCAGTGCACTATGCAACAAGCTAACGTTAACAAGCAAACGTTAACTACATGAGTAATTTTAACCATACATATAAATACAGCCGATTCATGGACATCGGTAATCAGCATTTTTGCCGCAACTAATTTATGAATGATTCTGAATCAACTACATTGAAGAGAATCGCTTTATTTAATGTGATTAATACACCATACTTACTGAAATTCAACACTGACCCGTAGCTGCACACCTAACTTGTGTGTCTGTGTGTGACAGCCTGAGTAGGTGAGACGCGCTGGAGGCAGTGGGTCAAACCACTATGAAGAAGCGGGGGCAAACTCTTTCTAAATGCGTTTTAAATAATAAATGCAAGTTTTTTTTCTACTTAGACAATTATTTTAGGCATACACACATATATTATTCACAATAGAGAGTGCGTTTTTATATAAATTTAATTATTTTATTCGGTAAGGGGGACAATGAAGATGTTCCCCGGGATTTACGCCCGTGGTTTCGCCGCAAATCAAGGCATCGCATATCAAAAACAGGCAAAGCAATAGATTAATATTATTAAACATATCCCAGATTTTTAAAGAAAAATATTAGATGTAACCCCATTTGTAATCTTTAACATTTTCAAAAGTAACTGTAATTTAATTACACATTTTCCTCAGTAACTGTAACGAATTACTGTTACTTTTATTTCGTAATTAAATTACGTAACGCCGTTACATGTAACTAGTTACTCCCCAACACTGGACATTACGCTAGAGAATCATTCAAATACTAGCTTTAAAGTGACGTTGGTGAAGTAGCAACAGTTTCTGCTTATGCAGATGTAAATGAATGGCGGAAGAAAGTAGTTCCTCAAACAAAAGGGTTTTTGAGACTCCTTGTTTGATTTTCTTTTTTGTATACATGGTTATGCTGTGACTGTCAAACTTGTATAAACACAGTATCACACAAGTAGCAGTGCAGTATGGCTGTATATCATAACTGGTGGTATGCAATTGCACTGCTACTCGTGTGATATTGCTCATAAATATGCCTGATATGTTTAGTTGATATATTGGCCGTCTATTTCTGCATTCATGCTGAAAACGTTGAAAGATTAATATCCATATTTATCAAATAATATATCGGCATCTTCATCTAAAGAGATATTGGTTATCAAATTAGTAAACAATTCCATATCGGTGCATCTCTAGTTCCTCTTTCTTATACAAAAGGAGAGAGAACACATCCCCATCACCATCAATAGGACACCAGCAGAAAGAGTCAGCACTTTCAAGTTTCTTGGAGTCCACATCGCTGAGGACTTGACATGGACGGCTCACACAGACGCAGTGCTGAGGAAGGCACAACAACACCTCTTCTTCCTCAGGCGTCTCACGAGGTTTGGAATGAGCCCCCACATCCTCCGCTCGTTCTACACCTGCACTGAGGAGAGCATCCTGTCTGGCTGCATCACCACCTGGTATGGAAACAGCACCAGCAGCAATCGCAAAGGCCTACATAGGTAAGCTTCCCTCCCTCCAGGACATCTACACCAGGCGGTGCATGAGGAAAGCCAAGAGAATCATCAGCGACTCCAGCCCCCCAAGCGATAGACTTTTCTCTCTGCTACCTTCAGGCAGACGGTTCTGCAGCTCCGGTCACTCACCAGCCGACTGAAGGAAAGCTTCTTCCCTCAGACTATCAGGCAGATGAACACTTAACACACTCCACACAGACTCTTCCATACCCCTCACTGCACACCATCAATATGTAGCATGCACTGCACTTTAACCAATCCATACTTGAAACAATACTGCCTACAACTATGTGGTAAGGGTGTGGTTAAAGATTTTAAATCGAAATTGATCGAAATTTATGCTCAATTTCGATTATCCAATCAAAAAATAGAATGGTCGATGCTGCCACGCCCCCATGTTACGTCAGCTTGGCTTGCCAAGTGGGAAAAAAATGCTTGTTGAAGTGCTTGTTGAATTGCAGACACAGGAGACCCGTCGACAGAGCTTAAACCCTCTCCTCTTGCAATGAAGTCACCAGTGTGGAAGTATTTTGGATTTCCAGTGAGTTATGTTGACCAAACACAGTTTGCAAGCCTATGTACGTATTAGAGTTGGGCCGATAGAAGATGGGCGCATCACGATCCTCCGCTCCGCCCCCGTTGCAAATCCGCTCACGAAAAGTACACACTCATGCCCTGTTTACACTAATAGGTCTTTGTTTTTAAATGGATTTTAGAACAACAACGATCCACATCCACACTGGCGTGTAGCATTTCTGAGCAGCCCTCCTTTCTCACTACCGCTGAAAACGCACATCACGTGACCACACACACAGTCATGCGCTCGAGACAGCGGGTCCAGGCAGACAGCGGGTCAGTAGACGCTTCAATCTTTCACTTTCACACTTGTACTTAGTCATTTTAGCGAACACCTCAGATACTGTTGGCTGGTTTCTGTTGGTTGTGCGTCTTTTTTTACCGACGCCATTATAACGACACAGATCACTGCCTATTCACGAGTCCCGCAGAAAAAGTGATTGACAGGTGCTAATTATGTGTGTTTCTTGCCTTTATTCATTTACTGTATGATTTGTTTATGGGTAAAACAAAGACCATGCAGGTCAGGTAGTTTAAACGGTAGGCTACTAATAATTAATTCGTTATTAATTAATTATTCATAATCGAAAATCGAACCTTGTCTTTAGAATCGAAAATGTAATCGAATCGAGGATTTGGAATATCGTGACACCCTGGACACCTATTTATTTTAAATATCGCTGTCAATTTTACATTGTCCTGTTCTTTTGGGAGTATGTTGTATTTTGCGCAGTCATTTTATTTGGACTGTCTGCATTTTGTACTGTCTGGAGCCAGCACCTAAGCTTTTCACTCATCATAGCACACGTGCTGCTCATGATGTGACAATAAAAGTGATTTGATTTGACACAATAAAAAAAAAAAACATATTTAATTACATGCTACCAAGACTGCTGTTGCTCTTTTGTGTCCCTTTAATCATTTCGCATTACCTAAATAAATTATTTTTCATGCAATAATTCAAACTCCATTGTCCTGCATCCCATTCACGCTATTGAACTGCAAGCGCATCAGAAGTTGAACGTCAATTTTTCCCCTCGTGTCTGACATATTTGTGGAGTTTGTATCAGGAGAGCATCAGAAAGTCTTCTTGTGCTGCTGTTGTTCATCTGTCTTTGATGCATCCATCGCTCTGGGCGACTGCAGTGCCTATAAAAGCAATAAAAACCAACGATGGCTTTTCAAAAATTAACACGGCGTCGCCATACTGATGAGGAAACATGTCCAATCCTTGCTTTGTCTTTCAGTAAATGTCACGGTGATGAATGCCGTATTTCCAGCACGCCACAATCAACTGTTTTTTGATATTCTGAATAATGCTGCTTTTGAATTATAGCCAGCGAAAGGAATAATCAGTCAAATATGGGAATTGGCGTGGCGAGGGGAGAGCGTGTATGTAAATGAGCGCATATGCATTAATGCATGACCCTATAAGAATAACAATCAGGCCTGGCGGCGCTAAAGCAGGTGTCGTTTATAGTGACGCCGGCGGACACACACACACACACACACACACACGCGTCTCTATTCTCAGCCTCCATTCTCATCTCCTGTTAGTATTTCATGCTTATCTAAGCCCATTCTCTGGCCTTCATGTGCTGGATTTTTATATCACTGTCAGAGAAAAGCATGCATGTGTTGGTATAGCGGTGTGTGCTTGAGGTCATTCACAAGAGATTTCTTATTGAGACATGTTTCTTCATGTTTTAAATGCAAAATGCTTCATGTTTATTATGCAAAAATCGGTGTTTAAACACAGTTGTGTGTCAGCAGTGTGTGAATATATCCTGCCTCTAATGATAAAGATGTTTTAGTTCTATCTTTAATAATTCGCCTTGATGAAAACAGTCTGCAGAAACACTTTGATTGACATTCTCCCTTTGTACGTGTCATCAGAGGGGGAAAGCCCCGCCTACAAGCGCCCATCTCTCCCTCATTAATCATATACTAGAGTAAAAGTGGGAATTAGGACATTAAAAGTCATTTATGGGAAGAAAATGCACAATTATGACACAATAAATCATATATGAGATAAAAAGTCGAAATTATGACAAAAAGCTAACATTGTAACATTACAGTAATTTATGAGATGAAAATTTAAAAGGATTACGTCAATAATTTGATTAAAATTGCATAATTATGACTCAAAAAGTTGGTATTATGACAGAAAAAGCCAACATTGCATAATTATGACACAATATATCATATCTCATATATGATATATTGTGTCATAAAAGTTGGAATTATTACATAAAAATCTAAAATTGTGACATTAAAGCTCATTTATAATATGAAAAGTCAAAAGTACTGTAAATATTGTGGTGAAAAATAGATAATTATGACTTAAAAAGTTGGAATTATGACAAAATAATGATATTAAAAGTCATGAATTAAATGAAAATCTATAATTATAATAACAATAAAACATATCCGATGAAAGTTGTTGAAACATTGACATTAAAAGTCAATTATGAGATGAAGTCAAAAGTAGTATGTCAATAATTACATGAAAAATGCATAATTATGACTCAACAAGTTGAAATTATGACAGAAAAAGCCAACATTGCATAATTATGACACAATATATCATATATGAGATGAAAAGTTGGAATTATTACATAAAAATCTAACATTGTGACATTAAAGCTCATTTATAATATGAAAAGTCAAAAGTACTGTAAATATTGTGGTGAAAAATAGATAATTATGACTTAAAAAGTTGGAATTATGACAAAATAATGATATTAAAAGTCATGAATGAAATGAAAATCCATAATTATAATAACAATAAAACATATCCGATGAAAGGTGTTGAAACATTGACATTAAAAGTCAATTATGAGATGAAAAGTCAAAAGTAGTATGTCAATAATTACATGAAAAATGCATAATTATGACTCAACAAGTTGGAATTATGACAGAGAAAGCCAACAATATGATATAAAAAGACATTTATGAGCTGAAAAATGCATAATTATGACACAACAGATCATATATAAAAAGGTTGGAATTAATACATAAAAAGCTAACACTGTGACATTAAAAGTCATTTATGATGTTACGACCCTGGTCTAGGGTCAAAAGAACACTCGACAAATAAAATTCACTTTTAATGACCCTTTTGTGTAGGGACTCTATATTTGTCTTTTTTTCCATGCCCAAAAAAAACGTGAAGCCAACTACTTTGGAGTAAACCCACAGAAAAATAATAACCAAAAATACACACTAACTTAACACCCAAATGAAACTAACTACACCTAATAAAATAACAGAAATAAAAATACAAAATCTACACCTACCTTCCTGACTATAAGAACAAAAACAGGAGAAAATATTTACAAAAAGAAAAGTGTGGCGTCAGACCCCTACTGCCTCTTACTGTGCACAATATATATTTACAATATTAACAATCAACAAACAAACAAACAAACAAACCAAAAACAAAATAATAGGAAGGGGAAACACGGATGGACATACACAGTCAAAACTTATACAACAGCACGGGAAGCACAATCAACGATAACAACTTAGCAACAGGAATAACTTTTTCACATCAACTCAAAACAACACGCTAACAAAAAAAAATTGTTCTCCCGCCCCACGCCCGTTGTTCTCTTTTTAAAAGATGAAATGTCAAAAGCATTGTCAATAATGATGTGAAAAATGCATAATTATGACTCAAAAAGTTGGAATTATGACAGAAAAAGCCAGCATTATGACATTAAAAGTCTTTTAATAGCTGAAAAATGCATATTTATGACATAAATATCATATACTAGATAAAAAGTTGGAATTATTACAGCTAACATTGTGATATCAAAAGTCATTAATGAGATGAAAAGTCAAAAGTTTTGTCAATAATCATGTGAAAAATGCATTATTATGACTAGAAAAGTTGAAATTATGACATTAAATATCATAATGTTGGCTTTTTCCAAGTCTTTTATGACATGAAAATCCACAATTATAAAACAATAAGTCATATGAGATGAACAAATTGGGATTATTACATAAAAATCCAGTCAAGTCAAAAGTATTATGTCAATAACGAGGTAAAAAAAAAATTATAAATATGACTCAAAAAGATGGAATTATGACAGAAAAAGCCAACATTAAGAAATTAAAAGTCATTTATGAGATGCAAATGCATAACTATGACAAAAGTCATCTATGAGATGCAAAGTTGGGATTATTATGTTAATAATTATATGAAAAATGCATAATTATGAGACAAAGTCAACACAATAAAAGTCATTTATGAGATGAAGTCAAAAGTAATGTCAATAATGAGGTGAAAAATGCATAATTATGACTCAAAAATTTAGAATTACGACAGAAAAAGCCAGTATTAAGCCATTTAAAGTAATTTATGAGATAAATTGGAATTATAACAAAAATCTAACATTGTGATATTAAAAGTCATTTATGAGATGAAAAGCTAAAAGTATTACGTTATTAATTAGATTAAAATGCATAATTATGACTCAAAAAGTCATATATGAGATGAAATGTTAAGGTTACGATATAAAAAAATCTGTATAAAAACGGATTGTTTTCAGAAATATGATATAATGGAGCACATCTTGTGTATGCTGCCATCTTGTGGCTGTTGTTCAACGTTACAGGTACCTTGGTGAATAAAAAACATTGATTTATTATGTTGGCTTGAGAAAGCCAACATACTGTAATGCTACTTAAACTTATTCTTATTATTATTATTATTATTATTATTATTCCGGCTTCTGACCAAAAAAAAGCAATCGCTTCTCCTCCCAGGGCTTAGATGCTACAAGCCCCAAATTTGGTCAAAAGCTGTCTATTGCCCATGAGATGGTTGCTGTATGTCCTCATGCCGATAAGATTTGTAGTTTTTAAATTAAAAATTTTTTGAATTAAAAAATTGTAAATATTACAATCGAGTATTTGGGGCATATAAAAAAGTATACAATCCTCAAATTTGGCCAAAAGATGTGCTTTAAATTGAAGATAATTATCATATTTATTTGGTGTAATTATAAATAACAGTTTTCCTATAAATATTTTTTTATATTAAATTTGTAAAATTCAGACTCAAAGCGTGTCAGAGTGTCCACGAGATGGCGCCAGAGAACCATTTTTGAGCCCTTTGTAATTTAGTACTGGCCCTTTAAGAGGCGGGGATATCCGTGCTGACTGTTTTGAATCTACAGAAATTCGGGCTCATTTCAGACGTGCTTGTTACAACATTTGAAGCTGAAATTGCGACCATTTTGGTCGCATATGCGCCTGAAAATTAATCTATGCGACCTCATAACATATTTGGGCGCATTAGTGCGACTGCAGATGGTTGTAGTGCGACCTGTTTTGATTTTTTGTAAAAACGTGCTGAATCACTCTTCCCTGCTGCTATATTGGTTCATATTAGCTGTCAATCACTCAAGGTATTCCGCTGTCAGATGACAGGGAAGGAGCTTTTATGACCACGGGAAATGCAAACGGCTGAAGAGTAAAAACTTAAAGCACACAGGTTTGCAAACCCCACCTAAAATTGAGGTGTAGATGAGAGAGATCGTGACACGTCACGTGGTGAATAATGATCCACCAGCTGAGATCACTGAAACTGCGGCTCATAACAAAGACCAGTATTGCGCCGATGGTTAGTGCAATAATCCTGCTCTGCCTGCTCATAAATTGGGTCGGCTGACTCGCCAGCTTTTCCACAAACACAGAAAAATGAAGATCATCTCAGACTGAACCTTTAAATTGACACAAACTGAAACCAAAACTTTTAAAGAGTGATAGAAGTGAGACTTTACTTTCTTTCTTTTGTCTATTCTTTTTTGAGGTGTATATTATTTTTTTATTTATTTACTGATGACTGTTTTGCAGCTTTCATCATTGAATTGAATTATTTATTATAATCTTTTGTTTGTTTTGTAGCAGAAATATTATTTATTAAATTGACATGCATATAAAAAACAGCAGTACAAAATCAATATTTCTTACTGCAATGCTTCATTTTTGTTTGA
>NC_141038.1:2327500-2335000 GCF_052040795.2 Danio rerio | reverse complement strand
AAAACCACTTATACACCAAATTTCCCTATTGAGAGTTGAATAACATTTCTCTACACTAATTTAGGAAAAAGTCCGAATATAAAACCAGCTTTACCCCAATTGTGATTTTCCGTCACAGATTCTTCTCATGGAGCAGAATTTTGTGTTGTTTTGAAGCCAGTGGATTCTTTAAACTGTGACCGGAGGACTGATGTCTGACCGCGAGATTCCAGGACTCTCCAGGCGGGCGTCTCGCCACCCGCGGCGGCGTCTCTCCTCCAGCGCTCCCACTCCTCTCATTTCCGGCGGACAGACGAGAAGTTTACCTTTTTGTCGGAAGAGTTTGATCTGAATTTAATCTGTCGCCTCCTTCTTGACTCTAAATCGTTTGTATAGGTCTGGAACGAAAGTTAAAACACTGCCGTTATATCCACCTTTTTTATGCTAAGAGCTGACGCGGCCATTTGCAAACTGAACCTGCGAGACATCCGGTGCAAAGTTAGCATTAGCTATTGTAGCTAGACAAAAACCATTGGAAATTAATGACAGTGTTCACCGTGATATTTAAAATAAACAAACAAACAAACAAACAAATAAATACAAAAATAAAAAAATAAATAAAAAATAAACAATTCAGACTTTTTACAGATTAGCCTATTAGCCTATGTTCTAGGCAAATTTATTTCTTAAGAAAAAAAAAGCCTAGCCAAGCTGGGAGTCCAGCCAAAACCAGCTATATCCAGCTTAAACCAGGCTGGTCAAGCTGGTTTTAGCTGGATTTGGCTGGCCATTTTCCAGCCTGACCAGCTAAGACCAGGCTGGAAATGGCTGGAAACCAGCCTGGAAATGGCCAAAACCCCTCTAAAACCACTTTTAAAACCACAGTCTAGGCTGGTTTAAGCTGGATTTTACAGCAGATTTTTTTTAGAACATTCTACATGTCCGTTTACATCTCACAAACTCTAATATAAACACTTATAGCTTGAAATTGTGACAGTAGGCTATACATAAACAATGGCAAGATAGGCTAATCAACCCTGCTGAAAAATCCAGCTTAAACCAGCCTAGACTGGCTGGCTGGTTTTAGCTGGTCGACCAGCCTGATTTTAGAGGGCTTTTGGCCATATCCAGGCTGACCAGCTAACACCAGGCTATATTAGATATTACTGGTATAATAGTGTCATATTAATATTATAAACCCGAACATGTACTGTTTACTACACATTGTTATTCTTCTAAAGTCTATTGAAACGCATTGACAGAAAACAGCTTCAGCATGTCAAGTAAAGTGGATGTATTTATAAAGGATGTTTTTCTTTCAGCAGGTCATTTGTCAAAGCTCTGAAATTCAGTCAGATGAAACAGCGGCTTGCTGAATGCAGCTTTGGCATCATAAAATATCTCATAAATGGTTTGAAGACGCAGAGTAAATAATCCAATTAGGCGTTTTGTGAGCTGACGGTGTGTTTACCATGAAGAGGGGTTCATATTTGTGTGTGTGTGTGTGTCCTCAGGATCTGATGTGATTTACTCGCTGATTCACGTTAGCAGACAGCAGATCATCTGAAGCAGCTGCTGTAAAATCAGTCAATGTGTTTGTTTTTATTGTGCAATGTCAGTAAAACATGATTTAGTGTTTCCTCTGCTCGGAGATTTACACAGAAATGATGGACAACCAGAAACAATATTCATATCTGAGTGACAGAATAGTCAATGAGGTAAAAACATATATATATATATACACACACACACACACACACACACACACACACATATATATATATATATATATATATATATATATATATATATATATATATATATATATATATATATGCATATATATATATAAATAAATACATATCTCATGGGCATCGGCGATTCTCCCAGATCATGTCTTTCATAGTCAGCCTGATCTCACGAGAAAACGTAAGTATTTTATGTTTTGTCAGTTTAGTGGCTAATACGTATGAATTAGATGTCACGCCTCCTTTTTAAAATCGTACAATTTCGTACGACTTAACTTGTACGATTTTAAAAAGGAGGCGTGACATCTAACCCCAACCGTCATTGGGGATGAGCAAGTGGTACTAAATTGTACGAATTAGATTGTACGAATACATACGAATTAGTCACTAAATCAAAAAGTTACGAATTGCCGTGAGATTGTGTTGTTCATAGTTAATGCTGTGTGATTGTCACTCACGTGCACGAGCACCGAGGGCCTGTGATTTCAGGCATTTGTCGGCGATTTCGCAAAACCTGTTGGCGAGTCAAAATCAGGGCTAAAATCAGGCAGTCTGAACTCGGCATTAGATGCTGGCTAGACATTGAATTTTGGTCATCTGACATGACCTTATAATGTTGTGTGCCTGCTGGGCAATAACTCGATGCACTACAGAATGTTACGTTTACACACACATGCACAAATGACATGTAAAAGCTTTAAACAGTGTAATACTCACTACTCACTACTCTTGAGGACTTTGGAAAGGGCTACTTTTTACTCGCACTTTGAGTAATATTTACAGACACTTTTACTCTGTTTGCACTACATTTTTGGACAAGCAATTGTATTTTTACTTGAGTATGATTTTTCAGTACTCTTTCCACCACTGGAGTTCACCAAGCTTAAACTGCGAAACTTGAAGCACAACCTTGCAGTTCAGTCTGACACATTCGCATGCGTATAAATAGAAGTCTATGGGGTCCAGTGTGACCGCAGCTTAATTTCGAGAGGAACACATGGGCTGTTTATCAATATGCATTCTTCAGCGGTCTTGCATCCTCATGTTCTCGTGCAACGTCATCATAAGCTGCCTAAGTTCAGTTCCAATACTCAAGACTGCAATTAGGGAGGACGCGTGAAACCTCCCGGATGTGATCTTGATATCGAGGACGCAACGATGCAGACTTGAGCACCGAACTCGCTCTGGAAGTCCCAGAAGTCATTGGGACTGGAGATGGGAAGCGCAGCATTTTATTTAGATTTATTATTAAAGTTCAGAGATGTTAATGTTCAGAGAGTTTCCCAAAATAAAACGGTGAAAGTAAACATTAACATGGACATCTTAATAACGGAATAAACACATTAGGAGTGTTTGTTTGCTGAAATTTGTAGTAAAATCAGTTTTATTTATATTGTAAGGATCCAAAATATCAGACCTTGAGAACTGTTACAGAATTTCATGAGACAAGCTGCAATGTTCTAATCTGAGAAGTGATGAAGAAACCAGCAGTTCAACTGTTCTATCCAAATCACTGTTGACAATGCAAACGCATCCTGGAGAAACAGAGCTACACTACAGCAGGGGGTTAGCGAGGAAGTCACCCTTCTCCTTCCACCTCAACCCCCCCTTCTTGACCCTTATATCACCTTCTGATCAGAGCACATTTCACATAAAATGTTCAAGGTTTTAATATGGTGTATCTTGCAGCACTATATTCATGTTTGGTATCATTTTAAATGTCTCAGTGTGATTGATAAAGTGGTCTTAATTGTACAGTAATATTTCATTGGTCTATGTTGATTTGGTTTTTGACTTCTATAAGATCTTGATAAGATGCTCTCCCTCCTAAGAGATGGTTAAGTCCTCAAATTCAAGTTTCTGTGACACTTCTATTGTCTTGAATTTATGGCTGTTCGTTTTGACTTGAGTATATAAGGTAAGATGTGCTTTAGGACGGGGGGAGATCTTGTAAAAAGACACCCCAATGCAGCATCTCTGAGACTTATGCTGCAATGTACTTCTCTGGTCAGGTATGCATCTATAATTCTTTGATTTATCTTTGATTAATGGATGTTGTATTGTTACAGTCTCATCTCTGAATTGGCTTCCTGATGATTTATTATGTAATTGGCAGAATACAATTTTACCTGACAAATAAAATGTTACGTTTTGATTAATTCTGGAGTTTTGCGAATTCATTGTATCCAGTAGATTACGAGGAGTCTTCATTACCTTTATAGTATGGCATAAATTGAATTGATTAATAGGCAAATTTGATTATACGTAGCCATAGAGGCCTATAACATGTAGACCTTTTAATCATTTAACCACTGGAAGTAGCAAGTTGTATGGGCTTGGCTAAGGATCTGTTTTTTTAAGACTAGGTAAGCGTTAATGTGACCAGCTTATTCAAATATAGTTAATCCTGCATCCTCTGACTATTTTCAGAGTGTCGACATATTGTCCGTGCACAGCAAAATATGGGGACCCAAAACAACTCTATGGGTGTTAATTTCAACACTTTGAAAGTGTCTCATGGGGTCCACTCAAAACAAAGTTAAATCAACACTTTCAAAAGGGTTGGCACATTGACACCGAAGTAAGGGTTAATTTTAACTCTGGGCAGAGTTAAAAAATTTAACTATATTTAACACCGCCTGGTGTAATATATTGTTATTTTATTCAACTCTCTTGAGTGTAAATATGGTAAAAAGGTCAAATAGACTGTAAATTACAAAAGAAAAAACATTTTATTTGAAAACATTCACCACTTCAACAATTCATTCAGTTTTAAAATGCAACAATGTCAAATATGCTTTAAATGTTTTATTAGTACAGACAGTATCAACAAAATATGTATGACCAGTGCTCAAAAAGGCTGTTTCAGTCCTTTGGTCCAAACTTGATGTGTTATCAGAGCAATTTGAAAGTTCAATATATTGTCACTCATAGTTTACTTCTGAACGCATAGTTTTCTTCTGAAATTACATTTTAAACAACTTGGCATGCAAATCTTTCACTTCTGGTATTTCCTTGGTCCTCCATATTAAACAGAGCAGTTTAAATGAAGGTATAAATGCTGTAAACTTATGTGAAAACAAACTGGAGCTAGGAAATCTCATCAAGCTTGTCCTGTGAATGAAGTGCTTCCCAGCCACAGGATGACCTTTTTATCCATGACGATGTAGTAGCTGCTGATCGCTCGTCTGGTGGTTCCTGATGCACGGATATAGGGTGATGCTCATCTAAGAACTCTTCAAGACTCCAGCATGACTAAGAAAAATGTTTGAAAACAAATTGCAATCAAATTCGATGATATATTTAAAAGAACATTTAAAGTAAATAAAACATTCAAGAAATCTAAACTCACCTTTTGAAAATCTACATAATGATCCACAACTTGACTCTCCCAGCTGGTTGAGGTGACAGGATATGGAAAAGTAGAAAAAAACACATACATCACTGTTGGATCTCCAAAAACAATTAGGTTAACCACTATGACTAGAACTGGAAAAACAGGCAGCTGTCTGTCCAGAATCCTGAATTTAACACAACACTTGGAGCAAAATTTAGAGGAGCTTAAAATCTTTTATATCATTTAGTGATGCTGACTTCCCCAAAATATTGGCCACAGTGTAAAAAATATTCATAAACAACAGTTTTCTGTAAGCGTGTGTGTGCGTGCGTGCGTGTGTGTGCGTGCGTGTTTCTTTACCAGATTCAACTTGTTAGGCCCTTTCAGGTCCAGTATTGAGGCCACCTTTACTGGAGTCTAGCAGATGTTTCAGGTCCAAATATAACCTAAAATATTAGGATAAGCAGAAGAGGAAAAGTGCAAAGTAAAGAGCAAAACATTATTTACGTAACAGTTCACCCACAATACAAAACTTTTCACCTTCATGTCATTTGTTATTCTCTAATGCTCTAATACCCTCTCAGCTTGTGAAACAAATACAGAACTTTATCAAACATACCTTCATTATTATCACCACATATGACCAAGAAGGTGTGCTTGGTCATTTCACCAACTCTGGAAATACACCATCCGTCTCTAATCAGCCACCGTCACAGGGTCTTGTGTTATTGTATAGAGAACTGTGGCTGTTAAAAAAACAACAAAAAATTAGTATCTAACATATATGCATAACCTTCAGATAAAAGGAGAGATGAACATCACAAAGTATGCCTCACACTTTTTCAGATATCTTTTGATTCAGATGTTGATTATTGATAATAAATCTACAAATCAAACCTGTATCATCATTAGGCTGCTCAAATATGAATCAGTTGATTAATTTTACAGACAGGTGGCTGTTTACAACGCACTAAATTGTCTTTAATAAAACGGAAATGTTGTGTACAGTACATGCTAAGTTTAGCCTATAGTTTTAAGCACAATATCATGCGGGAGAAAAAGCTTGACTAAGATGTTCCTGACTACAGAAATAGCCTAACTTACTAACGTCAGACATCCCGAGTTGGGAAAAGTAATTTTCGGGGGATACAGAGTTGACTTGCGGGAGGTAGCGGGAGAGATGAGAACCTGAAGAACATTGGGATGAGTTGCGCGCGACGTACCTGAAGAGCGGTGGGGGTGACTTGCGCGCGACGTACCTGAAGAGCTGGGAGGGATGCGGTGGAGAGGGGTGTGCAAAGTGTTTAATGACCGGGCAGGAGACGCGCGATTTCCGGGAGATTATCATTCATTTGCGGGCATCTACTTGGGCATCTGGGAGTCTCTGTGCATTTGCGGGATAACGTTAACGTTAGTCCCACAACTTCCGGGAGACTTCTGTAACCTTAAAAGTCTGAGAAAGTGCAAACGCGGTCATTTAAAGACATTAATGTTAACATTCCGACTTTAATGGTTGTCAACGCTTAATATAATTCAAGCGTACGTTATCACACGAGTCTATCAACTAACGGTATATGGACGGCCACGAATGAACCAGTTTAAAAGGGCCGCGGTGTTTAAAACAACCAAATTAACGTACACGAATAACAAACAATCATATGTTTTAGTCAGGAAGCCTTTTACAAGTAAGCATATGTTCATTTACTCACCAGATATGTTTTAGAAACTCTCCAGAGCTTATGGAAACCGTCCTGTGTTGCCGTTAGCATCCGGGCAGAGTAGGCTAGGCTGCTCCGGGGATTCCCTCGCTAGTTTGCTTCGAATTAAAGGAGAAGTGTCGATTTTATTTTACAGATGGGTAACAACGCACAAAATGGCATTAAGCGTGACAGAAATGTGTTGAACATGTACATTTGATGTTTTTATGCACTATGTATGCGTCAACATATATAAAACATTCTTGAAAAGAAGTCAATAGTAATGCAGTTAAGCTAGATACACAAACGACCATGAATGAACCGCAGAAGATTAAAATTTTCACTCCATTCTAAAGTTATTAACTTAACAATATGTTTACAACTGTATTTCCTTAGAGAAAGTCAGTAAAATACCAACATTTAGGTAGTTTGACTCACCAGTTGCTGTTCTAAACCTCAGATGGAAAATGGCGTCTGAAAAATTCTTCAGTGACTGGGGCTGCATGAATTCCCGGATGTTGGAAATAACACCACCAAGTGTAGAAAAGATAACTCCTTGATTTCGCACTGAATAAAATCAATTCTAACTCTTATTATATTCATTTATCAAAATCTAACTCTTTAACGTCAACACTTTACTCTGATATGCTTCAACACCGAGAATTTAACTCAGATGAATTTGCTGTGTGAGAAGATGTGCAAACCCGGGGCGTGGAACTCTGAGCGATGTTGGTCCCTA
>NC_141038.1:2305000-2322500 GCF_052040795.2 Danio rerio | reverse complement strand
TCAGCCCTCACTGAGCCAGTCGGTGTTTCTGTGTGGAGTTTGCATGTGCTCCCCGTATTCCGTGTGGGTTTTCCCCGGTTTCTCCAGCACCCTCTAAAGACATGCACCAAAAGTAAATCAACCACTTCAAAATAACACCCTAAGGCAACTCCAGTCAGATATATCTCAGCAGTTTACAAGCAGGGGAGTTCTCGTGACCTACCTCAGCTCAAACTCTCCTCTCGCCCTTCAAACGTGAGGGAGCCCCGGGCTTAAGGATGTTCTATATTACAAAAAAACACCCAAAAAATGTACTTATGTTTTGCTTATTACACATACCTGAAACTTGCCTAAAGGACTTATTGATTGTTGCTCTTATAGTCGTGTAAATTGCTTCCTTGTCCTCATTTGAAAGTCCTACATTTGACTAAATGTAAATGTTTTGAGCTCAAGGCTCTCTCCCAGGACAGCATGCCAAACACGCTTTATTATCAATCATTAGCTAAGTGTGAACTCTTGAAAGTTCCAAAGAGCAAAGCGGCCTCCATCATCCGTAAGTGGAAGATGTTTGGAACCACCAGGACTCTTCCTAGAGCTGGCCATCTAAGTGATCGGGGGTGAAAGGTAAGGGAGGTGATCAATGACCCGATGGTCCCTCTGTCTGAGCTTAAGCGCTCTTCTGTGGAGAGATGAGAACCTTACAGAGGGACAACCATCTGTGCAGCAATCCACCAATCAGGCATCTGTATGGTAGAGTGGCCAGACGGAAGACACTCCCCGCCTGGAATTTGCCATCTGAAGGACTCTTAGACCATCAGAAACTAAACTCTTAAATTGAACTCTTTGGAGAGAATGCTAGGCGTTACATTTGGAGAAAAGCCGGAAGCGCTCATCACCAGGCTAACAGCATCCCTACAGTGAAGCATGGTGGTGTTGGCATCCTGCTGTGGGGATGTGTTTCAGCAGCAGGAACTGGAAGACTAGTCAGGAGGGAAAGATGAACGCAGCGATGTACAGAAACATCCTGAATGAAGACCTGCACAAGAGTGCTCTTGACCTAAGACTTGAGGCGACGCTTCATCTTCCAGCAGGACAATGACCCAAAGCACACCGCCAAAATATCAATGGAGTGGCTTCACAACAACTCGGTGAATGTCCTTGAGTGGCCCAGCCAGAGCCCAGACCTAAATCCTATTGAACATCTCTGAAGAGAAATGAAAATAACTGTACACCGTCGCTTCCCTTTCAACCTGATAGAGCTTGAGAGGTCCTGCAAAGAGGAATGGGCAAAAATTCCCAAAGACAGGTGTGCCAACTTTGTGGCATCATATTCAAAAAGACTTGAGGCTGTAATCACTGCCAAAGGTGCATCAACAAAGTATTGAGCAAAGCCTGTAAATACTGATGTACATGTGACTACAGCGTTTTCACAATGTCATTATGGGGGATTGTGTGTAGGATGATGAGGAAATCAATGAACTGAATCCATTTTGGAATAAGGCGGTAACAAACAAATGTGGAAAAAGTGAAGCGCTATCAATACCTTCTGCATGCACGGTACGTGTGCATGTATGACAGGAGGAAACCCTTCATAAAATACCATGGTATATGATGATATACTGGATGATTTGTTTATTCATGTACTATGGTATTTATCGAGTATACTTCTGAATGTGCGTTCAAACAAATGCTGTGTTATGTAAAGAGTGGTAACCTCCAAAATAAGCTATTTCTACCTGATTTACACATGATTTTATATATATGATATACAATGTTGTATGTATGTATTATATACAAAAGTCTTGTCGTGGATCCCAGCTGTAAGAGCAACAAATAATAACTCAACTTCTAGTTGATCATTTGGAGAAGTGTCAGAAGGTGGATTTCTCTGATGAATCATCTGTTGATCTGCATCCCAATCATCACACACTGCAGAAGACCTACTGGAACCCACATGGACTCAAGATTCTCACAGAAATCAGTCAAGTTTGGTGAAGGAGAAATCATGGTTTGGGGTTACATTCAGTACAGAGATCTGCAGAGTGGATGATCAACACCAACAGCCTGAGGTATCAAGACATTTGTGCTGCCCATTACATTACAAACCACAGGAGAGGGACAATTCTCCAGCAGGACAGCGCTCCTTCTCATACTTCAGCCTCCACATCAAAGCTCCTGAAAGTTAAAAAGGTCAAGGTGCTCCAGGATTGGCCAGCCCAGTCACCAGACATAAACATTATTGAGCATGAAGTAAGAGGCACTGAAGATGAATCCAAAGAGTCTTGATGAACTCTGGGAGTCCTGCTGAACGCTTTCTTTGGCATTCCAGATGACTTTATTAATCAGTGATGTGAGTGATGTCAGAGATGTATGGATGCAGTCCTCCAAGCTCATGATGGAGTCAGACACAATATTCATTCTGTCTCCACTGCAGCAGGACTTTATATTCTATACTGGACATTATTTCTGTTCAGTGATGAGACTTTAGTCTAAGCAGAGTCAGACCTTACTGTGCTAATAAAATCTTTAATAATCAAGACATGATCAGATTTTATTTTGGTAAAATAAGCAAATCTACAGGCCTTTGCCTTTCATTTAAGCCACTTCTGATGCCAAATGATCAACTAGAAGTCCAGTTGTTATTTTCTGTTCCTAAAACTTGGATAGACGACAAGACTTTTGTCAGGTAGTGTATATATACCGTAATGTATTGATGTTGTATATACTATATTCTTAAAAATACCTTTGAGTAGCATGTAAATAGTCAATTACTATCAGAATAATACACTTAAAGTACCATGTTTTGTTTACACATGTGCTGTACCATTCCATTATTCATGGAAGTATCCTAAAGTACCACAGTATATGAAGTTTACTTCCGCGGTGCACTCAGAATACCATAATATTACCTTCTTTGCAAAGAATACCTCGCTAACTTGGTATGTTTTGTAAGAGATATAACACAACAGGATCATTCAACTCCCACAACCTTCCCATGTTTACCATGGAAATACAGTCCTCTGATCTTAACAGGTGTGACACAACAGATCAGTGAGCTCCTGTCAATCACTTGATGTCATGCTGGATAGCACCGCCCACCCTGACAACTCGTTAGTCGAAAATACACCACATTTGTTTACATTCAAAAGTTTAGGTATGAGTTTTGAAAAAAATGTAGAAGGCTGTATTTAATTAAATATGCAGTAATAAAAAAAATTATTAGAATTTAAAACTGATGTCCTTTATGTGAATTTATTTTTAAAGTAATTTATTCCTGTGAAGCAAAGCTGACTTTTCATTATCATTATTCCAGTTTTACTGTCACTTGATCCTTCAGAACTCACTTGAACATTTATTTGATTTCATTAATTTTCCTTTGGCTTAATATCTGTTGCTATAAAATTGCTGTAAAATTACAGTAACAACTTTAAAAATGCTTGAATTTATAAACAAAGTGGGTCAGTCTTTTTGTTAATTGTTAAAAAAAAATGTTGCATTCATACAGATGCTTTTGCTCATGAGACAAACGAAAATACTGATCTCTAAAAAAATAAAATAAATGTTGTCCCTAGCATCTGAAAGCAAAACATTTTGTCTTGTTTTCAGAAATAATCAGTTTATGGTCAGTTTAGTTTTGTTATTTAATTATTTTTTTATTTTATTAATAATTTTATTGTTATTTTTTATTTTATTAATTATTTTATTTATTAGTTTTTATTAATTATAATTTCTGATTATTTAATTCATTATTTAATCTAAAATTTGTGAGAGCAAAAAAAAAAAAAAAATTAAATTAAATAAAGGATTGCAATTAACAGGTTTTGTTAATTAAAAAAAAATGGTAATTGATTTCCCAGTGATGGGTTGCGGCTGAAAGGGCATAAAACATATACTGGAATAGTTAGCGGTTCATTTTGTTGCGGTGACCCCTAATTAATAAGTCCAAGGAATATATATGAATGTGCTGTAATTGAAAATAATGTTCTTTGCATTGCAAAACAAGAGAAAATATCTTGCCTTTTTATGCAATTAACACAATTTTCATTATGCACCTTTGAAATTTGTGGGTCTGAAATCTTTGCTTGAAAGTACAAATGTTTTTTGCTAATTGAAAAGTTTTGGCCAGCACATTGGCTCAGTGGTTAGCCAGTTCATTCCGCTGTGGCGACCCCTGATAAATAAAGGACTAAGCTGAAGGAAAATGAATGAATAAATCTAGGTTTTGCTTGCGAGTTAAAACGTTTTGAACCTAAAGTGTACTGCAACTGTTTGATGTTTGAAATGTTCAAATCATTTATTTATTCAAAATAATCTTTTGTTAAATTTGATCAAAATCCCCAAACTCTTAAACAATAGTGCATCTGTTTTATAGACTATGCAGGGTTTTCACACACTACCTTGTTGAGTCACACCATTTTCTTTTAGTGGCAAATGATAGTGCTGAATCTCCCAAGAAGACGAGATAGTGTAAATGTGGATTGGTCTACACTGCAAAACAATGCTTTCCTTTGTTTTGTTTCTAGTCCAAATATAAAGTCTTAAATCAAGAAGCATTTTCTAGACAAGGAAAACATATTGTCTTGTTTTGAGAAATAATATGGCCAAAATAAGTGATTTTAAAGAATGATTTCATTACAATGTTAGTCAAAGATATTTCACCCACAACATTCTATAAGGATGCTTTCACACCTGCCTTATTTAGTTCGATTGAATTGCACTAGAGTTGGTTTCCCCTTTTGGTGCGGTTGGTTTGGGCAGGTGAGAATGCAGCAATCGTACTCGAGTGCGCACCAAAAGCGGACCAAACAAGCGTACCGAGACCTGCTTGAAGAGGTGGTCTCGGTACGCTTTCAAACGAACCCTGGAGTGGTTTGTTGGTGGTGAGAATATGATCCGTACTAAAACAGGTCCAACCGAAAAAAGTACTGCGCCTTTTGGACTAATCCAGCTGCCGTAGACCGATGCGCTGTGCATTATGGGATATGGAGGAAAAATATTTGTTGACAGCGCTTTACCAACAGAGAGAGAGAGAGAGAGGGGAAAACATTACCTGATGGATCGTTGCTAATATTTCCGCAAGATGACCATGTTGTAGTTTAGCTAAATTAATTCACTCTTCCACCTGAAGTGACGAGCGACGCACTAAACACTGTTTTACAGCCGCGGCCGCGCTTCATTCTCGAAATTTAAAGTTTGTCTAAAGCAGAGATACAATCAGTCAGCGCAGTCGTCCCTCCAGAGTAAAAACGTCACTTTGTGTCTGCCGGTTTTGTTTACGTGCGGGAGTTCATTGGCATTTTCCCGCACGTGAATTCTGACCAATCAATAAGCAGTTTAGGAAATATGTTCAACAACATCTGGCCAATGAGAGATGTGGATTTTGTCACATGACTGCATTTTGGTTCGTTTCAACTGGTTCGGACCAAAGCCAGCAGTGTGGTGTGAAAACGACCCAAAGACGGCAGAAATGCAACAATGCATCATTTATTGGCCTTGGTCCGGACCAAATGAAGTGAACTACAGATGTGAAAGCACCCTTATACTCACTGACTTGTGCAGTTTTTCTTTTCAGTACCGTGGTCAATTTCAGTCAATGACCCGCAAATGTTTAGTTCGATTGAATCCAGAAAGAAAGTGACGGATTCAGTTTTGAAGTAGCGTGAGGGTGAGGAAATTTAGCTTCATCAAAGATTTTACACTCTAAGAAATGCTGGGTTATTTAAACGCTAACTGGGTAAAATATGGACTGATCCAAACTCTGGGTTAAACTTGGCCCTAATCATTTAATTGAAAAAATTAACCCAGTACTGCTAGATTGCTTTTGAAAACACTATCGGTTGGGTTTAGGGACGGGGGTGGGCGGGTCAGTCGATCAGTCAAGGCTGATTTATACTTCTGCATCGAGTGTGACCCACGGCGCCTGTCTTGCACACAGTCATGCAATAGCACCTCCAAAACACTAGCTGGCAGTAGGTTCTTATATACCTCTGTGTTGAGTTTCATTGTGGGTGTTTTGTTTTTTCTGGAGGCTAAAAGAGCTCAAACTCGGTCATTCAGAGGCAGGAACTGGCGGACGTGCAACAACTTTAATCATAAGGTAAACACAAAACAAAAGTTTCCATCTGGAGCTCCTTCACGGGACTCGACACTTGTAAACACTCGCTCCATCGGGCTCTCGGGTTTCTACACTGGCCACGCTCATCACTGCTACCAAGCCGACCGATCACAGAGCTTGCGCTATGCGTTGTTGTGACATGTACTTAAATTTTTTGAAAGGCATGTGTCGCCGTCAGCCACAGTGAGAGCTATGTGAACGCGCAAAGGCTGTGCACGACCATATGTGTGCACTTAATGCAGAAGTATAAATCAGCCGGTGTCCTGCAGATTTTAGCTCCAACTTGCCACAACACACCCGCAAGGATGTTTCTAGAATGCCTAGAAAGAGCTTGATTAGCTAGCCCAGGAGTGTCTGATTGGTAGGCCCACATTTTTAGCCCATTATTAATTCTGTTTTTTAACTTGTGTAAATCTGAATTTATTCAGTTTTTATTCAGTAACTTATTATTTTTTATTTAATATATTAAGGTTTTAGTTATGATACTCCGCTGGATACTCACAAAATAATTCCGCAGAAATCCGCAGATTTTTACCAAAATTCTCCGCAGAAATAGCAAAAAATGTCCGCAGATTCCGTCTGGCCCTGCTGATTGGGGTTGGAATTAAACTTTGCAGGACACCGGCCCTCCAGGACCGAGCTTGGACATGTTTGTATTAATTTAATAAAAAACAATTAACTCAGTTGTTGGGTTGTTCTTATTACACCCAAAACTGGTTATAAAATAACACGACATTTTTTAGCATCATCGTATGTCTGGCTGCATTTCATAGTGGCTTAATAAAACACTGAAACAGTCGAAGCAAATGTGTCAAAGCTTCAAAACGTTTCAAAACCCATCTCCACAGTGACATCTAGTGGTCATTTTTATGTATTGCTTTCGAACAAATGGAACGTATGGACGGCTTTTTCGGTGTTACAGTTTTTTCGGTGTTACAGTTGGGACTTGAGCAGAGTTGACCGCGCTGATAGGGTTTGAGTGGGGTAAATAACGGTTCCAGAAACTAGGTAAAGCTAAAGCAAAAAAACAAACACTTTTTTTAGTCAGTCAGTCGACTGCAAGCTGTGCTGGGGTGCGTTTCCCAAACAACGACGTAACTCGCGGCTGAACTATCATTGTACGATGCATCGTTTGGGAAAAGAACGATGTAGTGACGAGTGTATCCCAAAACGTGTAGTTTCTCTGTCGCATATCCATGGCTTGAACCACATTAGTTATAACATAAAACGCCCATAAAGATGCTCTAAACTGGGTGGAGGAACTACTTTTTTAGAGAAAAATCCATAATTTCTTTGTGCAAATTATATTGTTTTACACACACATTTAAAATAAAATCCAATATTAGATTTGGTGAAAACATGCCCGAGCTTTCCATATTAACTGAAATAACTGTAAATGGCACATAGAGTTCGCTTTACTAATATTATTGAGAAATTGAACATTATAATATTCCATTTTAAAACATATCACTTACAAAAGCTAAAACTAATATCATATAAATCATCTAAATAAATAAATAGTGAGACTATTTATTATAAAATTAAATGTAATGTTTATTATTTATTAGATTTATTTATTTATTAAAAACATACTTTAACAATAATATTAATGATGATGATGATTATAATGAAGTAGGATTTTGTTTTTATATATATATATATATATATATATATATATATATATAAATATTTTGAGTCTATTTTTACAATTTGACACTTGTAAACCACAGCAGAAAGTTCTAACCAGCAGGCCAGTGTCATATACAGTACATATACTTAATAAATAACCCACTATAAATTTAAAGAATTAAAATGGCTGCGTTTAAAATGACATCAAAGTGCACTGCGAAGGCAGCACAATTGTAAACATGAAGATCGCTAAAACTGAACTGTAAAAATACTCCGAAAGCAAGTTACACATAAGAGAGATGTCTTTACTGCTTTTTTATTTTCAAGAATTCCAAATTTGAATGTTTTGATGTTCTAAATGAATAGGGCACAGGGGGGATAAGTGGGAATAGAACACAGCCAGGAACTATGTTTCAAACTACAGCTCCAGAACTGTAGTTGCCAGTGCTCAAGTTTGCGATGCAGTTTGCGAATGTTCGTTGAAGAGACAGATTTGGGAAACGGCAAATCAACAAACTATATTTGTAACGATGGAACCTGCGACCTTAGTTGGCTAACGATGGTTTTGGGAAACGCATCCATGGTCGGCTGAAGTGTATATTGCGCCCTCTGGTGGATTTAGAACAGGACACGCAAGAGAAATTTGAGATCATCAAAAAGCGTTGCCTCTGGTGAATTTGCAAAAACAAAAACTGCGAGCAGACGCACCTCCGGTTACGCATTTCATTGTCCCCAGAAATGTAGACCTGGGTACGTATCCACATTGAGCCTAGGTTTTAAATTAGATGATTTTTAATAATAATTTAATTTGCAAAATGTAAAACATTTGCATTATTTGAAATATATTTAATCTTTAACAACATTTGTCATAATTTCATGTCAAAAGGAGAAGCAAGATTATTTTGATCACCCCATTGGCAGATTATTTAGCTTGATTTCAGGAAAAACTCTCTTCAATTAGACTCATTATTTCTTAAATCGAGACTGAATGTATTGCTTGTCTAGAGAATTCTTCTTGATGTAAGAATGTTTAGATATTTAGACCAGAAACGAGACTCAAACTCAACGTAAGAAAAGCATTTACATATTTTTTTGTTTGCAGTGTAATAAGTCATATCCTAGCAGACAGCGCACATGTAATGCTTCAGCACGGGCTCCAGCACAGGCCTCAGTACAGGTCTTTATAGGGTTTGGAGTAATTAAACATCAAATAATCCATATAGTAGAAGTCATACGCCCGCTGGCGCTCGGACGCGTTCAGCTGCGAGAAATAATGCTGCGTGATCTGCGTGGAAGTTCTGGCCGCTTTCGGGTTCCCGTCCTTAAACGATGGATACGTCAAGCTCTCCGGCGCCTTGATTTTTCGCAAAAGAAAATTGGCGTCTTCTTCCAACGTTTCCACTTTCCCAATGAAGTCATAGCGGAGGTGACAAGGGCTACAAAGCTGATTGGTGGCTTCCCAATGGATGTCCATTCCAACAGGCCGATGGACGTCCAACAGATAGTGAATAAACTCTCGAAACGTGACACCGCTTCCCGTTTTCAGTGCCGTCTGCGATGCATTCACTCTGTATTTTGATATGATTGGTTTTCCGAAAACAGGATGGTAGTAGGAGTTAGGACTTTCGAATTTATCCCGAAACGCAGACACTAGTCGCTCCATAGGCTCGCGGACGAATAAGACTTTAGTGTACGTTTCCAAACGCTTCGTTATACCCTGCCGATCGAAACTATCCAGCCGTTTCAGATGGTTATCGTAGTGTACAGCGACGTGATTGATGTCCTGCGTTGAGTTGGCGACTCCCGCGAGCACCATCAGCACCCGCTTCCAGTTGGAGCATCCCGCTTTCGGGACTTCGCAATACAGAAGCTTATGTCTGTCCTCAACATATATACGCGATACATGATGTGGCGTTATCGTTCGGGAAATATTACTGCGGTATTTCCCGCAGACTTCACGTACGATGCGTTTGCGGGCCTCCTGAACGTCTGACAGCCGCCGTGTGTTCTTTTCTGATAGTAATGACGCTGCTACTGCTGCTGCTGATGATGATGATGATGAAGTGTTTGTGTGCGGCCGCAGTATGGCGCTGGTTTTTAGGAGTTTTCGGTGGCGTTTGGTGACTTGTTGAGAGTCTTGTTCTCTGGATCCAGGTGTGGCTGACAGCTGTTTTTTCGGGGAGTTTGGCAGCTGCATTGGTGAGATTGGCTCCACATCACCCTCTTCTGGCCGTTGTCGCTGAAGGCGAGCGGAAACGCTGCCCAGGATCTCACTGAACTGAGCGCACTGCTCCTTCACACAAACACAACACAAAGACAAAACATATGACATTTACATTAACTTATTTAGAATACACTTTATACAAAGCGACTTAAAAGTGAATGTAGAGAAACTCTTCAAATCAAGTTGCACTATATCAATGCTCTGATAAGTCAGAACACTCTTGAAAATGACACTACAAATCCTAAAACCAGGTTTTCCTGGTAAAAAAAGTTATTTCATTTATTTATTGAATTATTAATTTACTTTTTTATTCATTTGCTTGCTTATTTATTTATTTATTTATTTACTTGTTTGTTTGTTTGTTTGTTTGTTTGTACTGACATGACCCGGAGGAATATATGAATTCTTTTACAAAGTTTTATTACAAAGATGTACATCCACACAAACATGTTGATAACAAAACAACCTGCATCACTAATTTAAGAGTTATTTTAGTCTAATTGACTGCTGTATTTTTTTTACCCATTACAAGCTCATTTTTATAATATTTTTTTAAATTTTTTAATTTAAATTTTAGTTAATATTTAGTAATTTTTTAAATATATATTTATATACACATACATTATAATATTTTTTATTTGACTTGAGTGAATTTAATCGATTTAGGTTTTTTTTAGGTTAGCTATATTTTCACTTTTTAATTAAATTATTTCATCTTTTTGACAAGAAAATATTTCATAGTTTATTTTAACCCTATTGCACAAACATGAATAAAATTTAATTAGATAAAAAAGAATATTTAAAAAAAAGTACAAAATATTTAATAAATTTAAATTAAAAAAATCTAAAAAAAATATTATAAAACTAAGCTTGTAATGGGTAAAAAAAAATACAGCAGTCAATTATACTAATAACTCTTAAATTAGCGATATATAAAAATGCTTTATTAATAACCTAAATGCAATAATTTGAAAATAAAACATTTTTATCGGTTTAATCTGCTTGTTTATTTTAGAAATAATTTAAGATGTAAATATATATATATATATATATATATATATATATATATATATATATATATATATATATATATATATATATATATATATATATATATATAATGTAATAAAATAACTTTTATATATATATATATATATATATATATATATATATATATATATATATATATATATATATATATATGTATATATATTTTTTATATATTTTATATAAGTTATTTTATTACATTATATTTTTATGTAATATATTTATATAATATATACAAAATATTAACATTTTATATTCATTTGTTTATTACACTCTCAGAAAAAAGGCACACACTGATACAAATAATGTTCTATTAGGAACAGTGTTGTACCTTTGTAAAAGTTGTACCTTATGTGGTTCAGAAAAGAGCTGGAATGACACTGCTCTGCATCTTTTATGGTACAATTGAAATGAAGAAACACAATTGTTCTCATAAAAAAAAGAGATACATAAATGTTGGACAAATAAATATTACCAGAAAGGCAAAGTGATTAATGAATAATTTCCATATTAAAACATAAATCATCATTTAAAAGCACATGCTTAAAGAAGCTCATAAACATTAATGATAAAGTTCTATAAAACAAAAATATGGGTGTTGTAAACTAAACATTTAAGGCATTTTAAGAATCATTTGGTGAGCATTTTCTGATGAATACAGTTTGATTATTGATATCTGCACCTTTTGGCGTTTGCTTTCCACTACGCGCATGAGCTGCCAAAAGCATATGAGTGTTCATGCAGACATTTTAAATTGTACAACTAATCAACCATTGTGCATATCTCGTTAATACTTTTGCATAATTATATTTCTGTTTTAAAATGAAAGAAATATAATGAACTTTTCAGTGATTACAAAGGCATTGTGTGAAAATTGGAGAAAAAAATGTGTCATATTGTAGAGGGGAGAATGTGTTTCTGTAACAATTCTGTGAAAAGTGGAATGTTTGACAAAAAAACACAGATCTTTTGATTTATGTTAAAGTGTTTTTTTCTCTATTGTAAATGAAAAGGTACATTAATTCACGTAAACTGTCTTTTGACAAATATGATGTTGCACATTATCTCCATCTCTAGGATATCCCTATTTGCCATAGAGGTAACATTAATTATTATTATTATTATTTTGTTATTATTATTATTATTATTGACATCTATAAATAATATAAAACTACATAAAAAAGAAACATCAAAATAATCAATAAATAAATAAATAAATAAACTGCCATGTTCAGGTAAGATTTTACAGTATAGATGGGACGTGTAATTTAAAACAATTTAACATAACAGAATGTATTAAAGGAGCATCTTCATTACAACACCGTCTAAAATGGCATAACCATTGGGGGCACGCCCGGATTGGCTAATTGGGAGGACCGGGAGAATTTTTTTCATTTTTATTGTTAAGACATATAATACTGTTAGGGTTGTTGAACATTTGAAGTTCTAAAGCAGCTGTTTTCTCAAAAAAAGACGTGATAGTGTCATTAGAAACTGAATTGGAAATGACCTTATTTTAATATAGTCAGTCGTGAACTGAGGTGGGCCGATCTAAGGCTTGAAACTCCGGGGCTGAAAAGGAGTCCCACTCCGGCCCTGATTATATCCAATGAATGTAAACAAGCTGCTGTTGTGCTTTAGTAATATAATATGTAGAATATAAATATAACATTAATACTTTTCGGAATATTTTTAACACAAATCAAGCCTCTGGGATCATTTCAAACATGTTTGATGGCACTCAGCATTCCAGTCTTGCATCACTGCAGTACCATTGTGGTCAAGCGGTCAGCATGTTGCATTATCAAGCCACCGTCCAGTGTTTGATCCTCACCAGAGATTCACTTTTTTTTATTTTTTTTTTATTGTTAAGACATATAAAACTGTAAGGTTGTTGAACATTTGAAGTTCTAAAGCAGCTGTTTTCTTGAAAAAGACGTGATAGTGTAATTAGAAACTGAATTGGAAATGACCTTATTTTATTATAGTCAGTCATGAACTGAGGTGGGCCAGTCTAAGGCTTGAAACTCCAGGGCTGAAAAGGAGTCCCACTCCGGCCCTGATTGGGGGGTTAATAATATTAGGCTATGAAGTGTTTGCATTCACACGGCCTTTTTATTGCTGTTTAAACACACGTAAGCATGTCAAGATTAGGATAGGCTGTGGGTGATTTTCATTATTTAAATTGCACTATTATTATTTTATTATTATTAATAGTCAATTGAAGAAGCAACCTGCAACCTATTGAATCTGCAATCTGCATTCTATTGCTTTTCCTGCTGCTCCCCGGGTGTAATGTCGAATAAATTAAGTCGAATTTGAGCCACTGAATTTATGGAAGTGAATTTTTTTAACTGAAAATTGCCTGTTAAATTCTTTACATCGTATTTTTTAAGAATATTGAATATTTTGGAAGTGAAATCCGGAAGTTGAATATGAAATATTGAATTTCAGTATGAAGATGTGTTTTGAATTGAAATATTCACATCCTAAATACACAGCTGTGTTAAATTTCAGGACCTAAAATTACAAACTCTTGCAATTAAAGTCATTAAAATGCAAGCAGGTGTTAATTCAATGTATTTTTTTCGGTTAGTGCAATTTGACAAGCTTTTTATTTCATTATTTCAATGCTTTTGGCATTGATTTTGTGTGTCTTACTTATCTCCGCCATGGGGTGGCGCCATTACTCCGCCTGTGCTGAGAGAGTGTGTTTCTGAACAGTGTGTGTTTGAGTGTGTGTTTCTCCTGCTCATCTGTGCTCTGCAGCTCTAATCCACTAATTGACGAGGATTTCTGCTTAATTCTCGACGTCACCTGATTTCCAGAAACACGTCGCCTGTGGCAAATATCAATTTAACTTCTCATTTGAATTCATTAAGGTGCAATAAAGTCAATGAATCGAATAATCATAAATCTGCTATTAACGAGGTGATTAGTTCATTATGGAGTCAGGGTTCATTTGATTAGAGACGGCAGGTTACAACCCAACAATCTGCCGAGTCCCCTTAGACAACACATGAGGCCAGGAGAACATTAAAAGCATGTTCAGGGGTCTTACAGTCTGCTTAAAGCGATAGTTCACACCAAAATGAGCAGGTTCATTTACTCAGCCACAGGTCAACCCAGATGCAGGTGACCCTTTTCAGTAGAAGGTTTTGAGCTGAATCTGTGATGTTTGGTGATTTATATAGGGGTGTAAATCCTGGGGGGGACGGGGGGAGACATGTCCCCTCCAATCCGAGGGTTGTGTCCCCCCCAAAAAAAATATATGTGAAAAATATATGCATATATACCTAAAATAATTGTCTAAGTAGAAAGAAAACTGCATTTATCATTTAAAATGCATTTAGAAACAGTTGAGTCCCCCCTTCCCTTATGCGGCTGGAAGAAGGTCGCTGGTTCAATCCTCGGATCAGTTGGCGTTTCTGTGTGGAGTTTGCATGTTCTCCCTGCGTTCGCGTGGGTTTCCTCCGGGTACTCCGGTTTCCCCCACACAGGGGGCTCTTTTTCAGCCATAGAGTTTCAAGCCTTAGCGTGCTTTCACACCTGTGAATCGATTCAGTTGTTCCGAAACAGAGATTACAGTTGTTACATTGTTGCTCTTTGCTCTTGGAGCGGTTCGCTTTCACACTGCAAAGTTTCTAATCGGACCAAAAGAGCTAAAACAAGTCACGTGCGAGTAAACTCTCCTCACATTGGTCAGAGTGTCAGGGTTTATTTTGCAGAGTCCCGCTCAGCTGTCAGGAGAGGTGGTGGTTTGGTGGTGATTGACAGGGTGCGCGCGCGACGTGTCTGAGGAGAGACGCGGTGGGGAGGGGTGAGAAGGGTGCGCGACGATGCCTATTTGAGGACTGGGAGGGAGACGCGAGATTACCGGGAGATCATCACTCGTTTGCGGGCATCCGGAGACTCGCGAAACTTCCCACCCCACTCATAATTCTCTCTTCATATAGCCGTATATGCCTATTACATATCCATACACCACTGTGATATAACCGCGCTCGGATCGGATCGCTTTCTCACTGCAATCGAACCGCTCCAGGGTTCGTTTCAATCGAGCCGAGACCACCTCATTCAAGCGATCTCGGAGCGATTACTTTGGCGCGAAACAGAGCGCGATTGCCCTGTTCACATATGCCAAACGAACCGCGCTAACTGGGCAAACGAGACACGTTCCCAAACAAAAGTGTAGGTGTGAAAGCACCCTAAGGCCGGCACACCTCAGTTCACCACTGACCATCTTAAAATAAAGTCATTTCCAATTCAGCTTCTAATTACTCTATCACGTCTTTTTTTGAGAAAACAGCTGCTTTAAATTGTTTCAAATGTTCAACAACCCTTACAGTTTTATATGTCTTAACAATAAAAATGGAAAAAAAATTCTTCATAGACGAGGACTGAACCCTGGTTCATATCCTAACGTGCTAACCATAGTACCACAAGAGTTGCACGTTGAATGGAGGCTGCATCTTGCTCACGAGGCTGCGAGAAAATAGATAAAAAGACCAGAGCTGCGGTAAAATAATAAATAAGAAGGCTGTGGTCAAGTAAATAAATAAATTATATTTGAAAAGTGTGACTGCTGAGAGCAACAGATTAGGGACACCGGCCCTCGCGGCCAAAAAACGGACCGGCCCACCGGGAATTCTCACGGTCCTCCCGATCAGCCAATCCGGGCCTGCCCCCACAGTCCAAAGACATGCGGTACAGGTGAATTGGGTAGGCTTAATTGTCCGTAGTGTGAGTATGTGTGTGTGTGTGGATGTTTCCCAGAGATGGGTTGCGGCTGGAAGGGCATCCGCTGCGTAAAAACTTGCCGGATAAGTTGGCGGTTCATTCCGCTGTGGCGACCCCAGATTAATAAAGGGAAATGAAAATGAATGATTGAATGATATTCATAACAGCTCAAATGAGATTGTTGGGAATTTGACTCCAATTATATAATAAATGCTGGTTAAATGTGTTCATTTTTGTCATAGAATATATTTTCCATGCATACATTCACTTTAAAAAGTTATTTCATCAAATATTTGTGGTTTCATCAAGTTGTATGATGACTGATCTGTAAATTCTAAACACAGAGCAAATTAGATTATTGTAAATTTACTGAATAGTAAACATTAAGAATTATTTTTAATGTGCTAAAATGGGATGTTTTTCTACATAAAAGGGACAATAATAGATCTAAATGCTCTACTGAAGAAAAAAAAGCCACCTACATCTTGGATGTCGTGTGGGTGAGTAAATTTACATTTCTGGGTGAACTATCCCTTTAATAAACACATGCAGAGACTAAACAGATGTGCAGGATCTCACCTGTCTGGACTGAGTGGTCCCTCTGAACTTCACACCTGAAACACAGACAGAAAGAGAGAGAGAAACAGATGTAAGCGAGAAGAGAATATTCAGTGTGCATAATAGTTTCAGCACACTTCATTATCACAAAAACAAACCTCTGCGCCTAATATAACTCCTCTGACCTTTAATGTTGTTTGCATAGCTGTTGGTGAATGTAAAAGGTCAAAACAGATCCAAATGCAGATAAATGGAGTCACTGTTTAGCAAAACAAAGAAGAAAAGGGCAATCTGACCAATCAGAGGAGAGTTTGACCATAGATCATTTTTGACCAATCAGAGAAGAGTTTGACTATTTGATGGAGATATATCCAGCTGCAGGCCCGCAAAACCACACACGTTTGAGGCACACACAATCTAGGACACACAATCTAGGCAAACCGGTAACTAACTCTTTAGCATTATCGCCATCTATTGAATTTCACAAATATGGTTTCCCATTTCAGTCATTATTATTATTATATCGTAACGATTATTTTAACATCTCTGCAGTTTTTGAACTTAAATTATGTAAATAAAAATAATTGGTTAAAGAAACGTATGACTTTATTCATGTGTCCATATACACAAAGAAAACATAATAGACCGTCTAATTGTTGGATTAAGTGTAATAAACTAATTCAAGCTCTTAATATTATTATACTTGGTATAAAAAGCAAACAATAATATGTCACTTTAAAATAAATTAGCCTACTATAGTTAACCATTTAAACAATATATATATATATATATATATATATATATATATATATTTATATATATATTTATATATATATATATATATATATATATATATATATATATATATATATATATATATATATAGTTATAAACTGATTATCTTAACTGATTATAATTAAAAGTTTATATATAAACTACTATATTTTACTAAACTGTCACTGTTAAAGGTGTTATATATATATATATATATATATATATATATATATATATATATATATATATATGTATATATATGTATGTGTGTGTGTGTGTGTGTGTATGTATATATATATGTAAATAAATATATATATATACACACACTTATTATTTTTTATTAATAGTTAATTTGGTCCTATTTGTTTCCTATTACTGTAGTATTAAATTACTACAGTTTTAAATATGGGAAATCATTAATTAAAAGGTTATTA
>NC_141038.1:2257500-2295000 GCF_052040795.2 Danio rerio | reverse complement strand
CATCATTGACTTGAAGGAAAACACCCTCAGCTGGACAACAAACCAGTAGCAAACCCCTATGAGACACAATATTTGTGTGTAAAGTGTGTGAAAAGTGTGTGAAAAGAGTGTGTGTAACATGTATGTGTATAACTAGGGAGAGTCCCTGAAAACCACATATCAACTGTTTACCTCTGTTTCAGAGTGTGTGTGTGTTTGCGTGTGTGACTTTGTGTGTGTGTGTTCAGTGTATGTTTGTGTGCATCTCTGTGTGTGTGTGTGTTTGTATGTGTGACTTTGTGTGTGTGTGTTCAGTGTATGTTTGTGTGCATCTGTGTGTGTGTGTGTTTGCGTGTGTGACTGTGTGTGTGTGTGTTCAGTGTATGTTTGTGTGCATCTGTGTGTGTGTGTGTTTGTTCAGTGTATGTTTGTGTGCATCTGTGTGTGTTTGCGTGTGTGATTTTGTGTGTGTGTGTGTGTGTGTGTTCAGTGTATGTTTGTGTGCATCTGTGTGTGTGTGTGTGTGTGTGTGTGTGTTTGCGTGTGTGACTTTGTGTGTGTGTGTGTGTTCAGTGTATGTTTGTGTGCATCTATATGTGTGTGTGTGCGCCAAAATATCCCCCACATCATTACACCACCACTACCAGCCTGAACCGCTGATACAAGGCAGGATGATCCATGCTTTCATGTTGTTGAGGCCAAATTCTGACCCGAGCATCTGAATGTGGCAGCAGAAATGGAGACTCATCAGAGCAGAACAGAGTTTCCTGTTCTTAGCTGACAGGAGCGGCACCCGGTGTGGTCTTCTGCTGCTGTAGCCCATCCGCCTCAAGATGCATTTAGAGTTGCTCTTCTGCAGACCTCGGTTGTGACGAGTGTGATCAGCTGATAAGAAATTTGCATTAACGAGAAGTTGGACAGGTGTACCTAATAAAGTGGCCGGTAAGTGTATACTGTAATAATCCAAAACATGCATGTAAAGCACTGATCAGAACTGAACATAAACTATACACTATACATTAATAGACAAGACAGGCTAAGCTACATGTGCCAACTCACCCTAATTAACTAGAGCATGAGGATTGTATTTGTATTTGACGGGCTCAGAGGCGTTTAAAGTGCACTAGCGTGATTTACGAGACAAAAGTCTGAGCGCTGTGGAAAAGTGTTTGATGGCCTGTAATTGTCACTCAGAAGCTCTGGATGGTTTCTCTCCGTGTGATGATTGTCTGACTGTGTCATAATGAGGCGAATTATTTCTGTCTGTGATCCGCGACGGGAAAATCATCCTCTCTTGCAGTTCTCAGATCAGCTACAGCACAAACAGAAGCACTCCTATACTACTCTCTGACCAGTCTGGCTTACTTGTCGTTTTAACACCACACAACATGCCTCTCTTAGAGTTTGTGTCCTGTCTGTTGATCTTCAGTGGTAATTGGATGTGTTTGTGGTGCATCGTCCTCATGTGAAGCTCTGGTGACCTTTTCCTCCTGTTCACCTGCTGGATCTGCAGAAGGTCACTCGCAGACGCTGATCTTCATGCACACACAGCAATAACACATTCATGTCTAGTCCCCATGCACTGTAAGCAGGTGTTTAGTATGCCATGCATTGCAGATTTGGCTCTGTGCATATTGTTTCCTTTGTGTCACAATACAGGCAGGACTGTGTTTATGAGAGAAGAGCATTAAAATCATCATGCATGTGCGACCACTCACCGGCCACTTTATTAGGTACACCTTACTAGTACCGGGTTGGACCCCCGTTTGCCTTCAGAACTGCTTTAATCCATCATGGCAGAGATTCAACAAGACACTGGAAATATTCCTCAGAGATTTTGCTACATATTGACATGATAGCATCACACAGTTGCTGCAGATTTGATCCATGATGCCAATCTCCCGATCCACCACATCCCAAAGGTGCTCTATTGGATTGAGATCTGGTGACTGTGGAGGCCATTTGAGTACAGTGAACTCATCGTCATGTTCAAGAAACCAGTCTGAGATGATTCAGGCTTTATAACATGGTTGGTTATCCTGCTGGAAGTAGCCATCAGAAGATGTGTACACTGAGATCATAAAGGGATGGACAGCAATACTCAGGTGGGCTGTGGTGTTGACATGATGCTCAATTGGTACTGATGAGCTCAAAGTGTGCCAAGAAAATCTCCCCCACACCATTACACCACCACCACCAGCCTGAACTGTTAATACCAGACAGGATGGATCCATGCTTTCATGTTGTTGACGCTGAATTCTGAGCCGAGCATCCGAATGTGTCAGCAGAAATGGAGACTCATCAGAGCAGGCAACGTTTCTCCAATCTTCTATTGTCCAGTTTTGGTGAGTCTGTGTGATTTGTAGCCTCAGTTTCCTGTTCTTAGCTGACAGGAGCGGCACCCGGTGTGCTCTTCTGCTGCTGTAGCTCATCCGCCTCAAGGTTGGACGTGTTGTGTGTTCAGAGATGCTCTTCTGCAGAGCTCGGTTGTAACGAGTGCTTATTTGAGTTACTGTTGCCTTTCTATCAGCTGGAACCAGTCTGGCCATTCTCCTCTGATCTCTGGTATCAACAAGGCATTAGGCAACTCCACACAGAAATGCCAACTGACCCAGCTGAGGCTGGAACCAGCGACCTTCTTGCTGTGAGTCAACAGCACTACCTTCTGCGGCACTGCGTTGGCCATTTTCAGATCATTTGATTATATAATAAATATATAACAGCATTATAGTGCAAATAAATAAAACACCTTAAAATACTTAACATTCTTAAGATTATTTAGATTCTTTAATTTAATGTTGAAAAGGTAAATGCCCTATTATATACTCTATTAAAGGGCCATGTCACCCCCACTTTCGGTTAAAGTCTACTTCAGAATTTGTTCAGAAGATGCATGATGATGGGCGTGGAGCTCTGCGAGCACAGGGCAGGAGTGGGCGTGGCCAGCAGGGGAGAGGGGAGCGAACAACTGTTGTTGACAGTCGGCTCACAAAATGAGACACAAACCATGAGGAGACGCATGAGTTTATAGTTCACAAAGTTAAAATGCAAAGAAATAAACAGTAACTTAATGCCCTGCTACATTTGTTATTCGTAATTTCATATACACATAACCACAATTTATATCATAATAAAGATAAGCGTGTTTATGTAAACACTATAAATGAGGATTCTCCCTCGATCTCCGGGTCTAAATTATAGATCTGAATGCAGACTCAGTGCAGCAGGTCTCCTGACCTGCCTATTTTAACCATTAGCCCTGCTGGTAATATAGAGGATTTAGGCAAACACAGCAGCACGGCCATGTGACTGAATGTGAACGAACTCCTGATGAAAGTCAACGTCCGCCATTCTCTAATTCAAGTACTGCTCTCCCGACAAAAATGCTTGCAGTACACACACAGCTTTGCTGTATGATCGGCCCTGACAAGATCGCGGGGAAAAAACATGCAACAAACCCCGTGGATCATGGAAACAAACACATACGAGCCTTCATGAATGGTTACTGCGTGCTGTGGGTCTGTGTCTCATCACAGCTTGCTAGAAACTGGCAGGTCTGCCTCGCCTTCGGAAAGCACGTGCTCTCATGAATAATTAAGCAGCCGGCTCTTCTCATAGGATAAGAAAACTCCGCTATGAATAATAATGAGAAACTGACGCTTCATCATTGCACTTGCAGTACTGCGATACATCGCCGATTTTGATCCCGCCCCAAAAATTATTTCAAACCCGTAAGCTGAAATTAGCTGACAAAAGCTCAAAATTATCCAGTTTTCCTCACAATTAAAGCTGACAGGTGCTAACATTGTCTTTACTGATGCTCAACACACACACATCTGTTAATATTTAAAAAAAAAAAAAGTTCTCCAGGGTGTCCTGAACCTTTAAATCTCCTATTAGGTAAATGTCCAATTATAAACTTTGATACCAGTGAGGTAAAACGTAAATGTCAGAAAAAAAATGTCTAGAAAAAAATGTCTAGAATTACATATTTGGACTAGAAACAAGACAAAAACTCTAAGTAAGCAATACTTATTTGTTTGCTGTAGAAAACTACCCTTTAAAACACCCTTCAAGATGAACCGTATAACCACTGTGAGTCATAAAACCAGCGGCGCTCTCACATTTCAGAAATAACTCGAGAGGTGTTGACACATTTCTCGTAATTACACCACGAGTGAATTACACCTGAAAGTGTCTGGATTTCTTGAAGCGGATCTGACATTTTGCTGGATCACGGAGTGGATCTCTGACCTCAGTGGCTTTTAAAGGCAGAGAGCTGCTTTGTAAATGCGGCAGACAAATGCCACGCTCACGAAACCTCCAGCGCTCGGTTTAAAGGCTCTTCAAATATTCATAACCGCTCCATCAATAAAATCATCCTCAATTGTGCTCTAACCGGAGCAGAAGCAGCATGTAAACTGCCTTTATCATGGCCAGAAAGAATGACAGGCTCTCACTTAGTATTATGAAAAAGTACTATAGTAACATATAGTAAATACTACAGTGTCTTTCAACCATATTAAAGTAAAGTGTAGTATTTACAACACTATGTTAATGAATGCTCCAGCATACTGTAGTATTATTAATTATGTTGATCTGATAAACTGTAATAAACATTGTAGTGTGTATAAATACTTTAGTTTTTACTATAGTAAACTGTGGTCTGTTCTACAACATAGCGTATAGTTAAAGAAAACTACAGTACTGGGTCATTTGCTTACATTACTGTAGTTGTTGTGTTACCATGGCAACCGTAGAATAATCACAACAGATGAATTACCATGATTGTTGTGTTACCATAGCAACTGTAGGACCACCACAACATATGAATTACTATGATTGTTGTGTTACCATGGCAACTGTAGAATCACTACAACAGAATGTCCATAGATATTGTGTTACCATGGCAACCGTAGAATCATATCAACACATGAACTACCATGTTTGGTGTGTTACCATGGCAACTGTAGAATCACCACAACAGACGAACTACTATGGTTGCTGTGTTACCGTGACAACTGTAAAATCACCACAACAGACGGATTACTATGGTTGTTGTGTTACGATAGCAACCACAGAATCAGCACAACAGATGAATTACTACGGTTGTTGTGTTACCATAGCAACCACAGAATCGCCACAACAGATGAATTACCATAAATATTGTGTTACCATAGCAACTATAGAAACATATTAACAGATGAACTACCATGTTTGTTGTATCACCATAGCAACTGTAGAATCCCCACAACAGACAATCTACTTTGGTTGCTGTGTTACCATAACAACTGTAGAATCACCACAAGAGAAGAATTACTAAGGTTGCTTTGTTACCGTGACAACTGTAAAATCACCACAACAGATGGATTACTATGGTTGTTGTGTTACGATAGCAACCACAGAATCAGCACAACAGAAGAATTACTACAGTTGTTGTGTTACCATAGCAACCACAGAATCACCACAACAGATGAATTCCTACGGTTGTTGTGTTACTATAGCAACCACAGAATCACCACAACAGATGAATTTCCATAGATATTGTGTTACCATGGCAACTATAGAAGCATATCAACAGACGAACTACCATGTTTGTGTGTTACAATGGCAACTGCAGAATCACAACAACAGATGAAATACCATGGTTGTTGTGTTTCCCTGGCAACTGTAGAATCACCACAACAGAAGACTTACTATGGTTGTTGTGTTACCACAGCAACCACAGAATCAGCACAACAGATGAAATACCATGGTTGTTGTGTTACCATATTAAACACAGAATCACCACAACAGATAAATTACCATAGATATTGTGTTACCATGGCAACCATATAATCATGTCAACAGATGAACTACCATGATTGTTATGTTACCATAGCAACTGTAGAATCCCCACAACAGACAATCTACTTTGGTTGCTGTGTTACCATAACAACTGTAGAATCACCACAAGAGACGAATTACTATGGTTGTTGTGTTGCCATGGCAACTGTAGAATCAGCACAACAGATGAATTACTATGGTTGATGTGTTACCATAGCAACCACAGGATCAGCACAACAGATATACTACTTTAGTTGCTGTGTTACCATGACAACTGTAGAATCACCACAACAGACAAATTACTATGGTTGCTGCGTTGCCATGGCAACTGTAGAATCACCACAACAGATAAATTACTATGGTTGTTGTGTTACCATAGCAACCACAAGATCAGCACAACAGATGAATCACTATGGTTGTTGTGTTACCATAGCTACCACAGAATCACCACAACAGATGAATTACCATAAATATTGTGTTAGCATGGCAACCATAGAATCATATCAACAGATGAACTACCATGTTTGTTGTGTTACCATGGCAAAAGTAGAATCACCACAACAGATTAATTACCATGGTTTTTGTGTTACCATGGCAACTGTAGATTTACCATAACAGAAGAATTACTATGGTTGTTGTGTTACCATAGCAAACATAGAATCAGCACAACTGATGAATTACTATGGTTGTTGTGTTACCATGGCAACCATAGAATCAGCACAACAGCTGAATTACTATGGTTTTTGTGTTATCATAGCAACCGTAGATTCACCACAACAATTTGATCACTTTACTATGGTCCAAATTCACTAGCATTATTTCATGTGGGTATTTTTACTTTACAAATAAAAACATCAGTTATATAAAACATTATACAAATAGATAATGAACTTATTTATCTATTGTGGTGATTATATAGTTGCTATGGTAACGCAAAACGTATTGTAATATAAACAAATGACCCAATAATGTATCTTTCTTTTACTAGGGTATCAGCTCAACAGCTCAATATTAGCGGGAAATAGACATTTTCTAAATTTCAGTATTTAATTCGATACTTTGGACAACCTTAGTCAGCAGTGATGGTCACTGACACCTTGTTACGTTCACAAAAACTGTTAAAGAGGAAAAAAGCACTTTTATTTTAAATTACTCAAAGGTCAGCCTTGGGTTTTTGGGTTCAAGTGGACCCCAAACATCTCTACAACATTGCATCCATGATTGCAAAACCCTATGAAATGGCTTCTAGTACCATGGTGCAGAAACCTGATGAAAGTTTGTGATTACATGAATAACAGGGGAGATCAGTGCCACGGACCAGCGCTTCTCCATTGATTCTCCAGGGAAAACAACACAACAGAAGCCCCCCCGTCTCATTTTGCAGGCTCTCTGTCATGAGAAAGGAGGATCCACAAAATAACATCCTCTCTCCCTGCTCTGTTTTTCTCCACTCGTCTGTAACCGGCATGCATTCATAATCCCGCATTTCATCATTAACGCTTTAAACATTTCCATCCACACAAAGGGAATAAACAAAAAACTGTGCAATCTGCAAGCGAACGCCACAGCGAATGCTCAGATATTAGAACGGGATTCAATTATAAGATATACGCTTTGGTAAAACACACTTAGAAAGCCATGAAGTTTAATGGGAAAAAAGGACGGCAAATTATTGAGCTATTGGTTTTACGATTCTCACTTTGCGTCTGGTCTGCTGATGCAGGGTTATTTTGGTCTTATCATCGTATTAAAGCTTTCCAGAAAGAATAAAAAATCATTAGCGCTCGCTGCATTCGATTATGAGAGCACACCTCCATGAAATTACAGATTGTATAAATGCACTCAGCTTTCCCCATCAATCCAAAATGAGGCTGATTATATTTATAGGATGCCTCGTCCAAAACTGATAATGCTTCTTGCAAAACTTAAATTTTAATAGAATTTGAACATGCGTGGAATGCTGTAAAAAGATCAGCTAATCAACATTCTTTCATTTTACTTCAGCTTAGTCCGTTATTTATCAGGGGTCACCACAGCGGAATGAACCACCAACTATTCCAGCATATGTTTCATGCACTTCCAGCTGCAACCCAGTACTGGGAAACACCCATGCACACTCATTCATACTAACACACTACAATGAATTTAGTTCATCAATTCCCCTATAGGGGAATTAGCAACCCACGTCACACATGACGTCACACAGGTTCAACCGGCTGCAAAAAAAAGACCAGTTGCAATAGCAAGCATGTCGTGTTGTGTGGTAGGATGGCAAAAATAAAAAAACTTAACCTTTACCGTACACCACACTGCTTTTAATGCCAACCGCAGACGTCTTTGTCTAACAGCAATCATAAGAGCTGAATGGAGTGAGGACCTAATTAAAAATGCTGGACTCTTCAGTTCTCATGTTATATCAGGTAAGTTCACGCTCTGCTGAATCTTACACATTATTATTTTTTGCTTGGAGCAATGATTTCAGCAACAACAGTTAAATTAAGTTTCGTATTGAATTTAAAACATTACTTCTCACCTATAAAGCTCTAAATAATCGAGCTCCTGTTTATCTAACCAACCTTCTGTCTCGCTACAATCCAACTCGCTCCTTAAGATCTCAAATCTCAGGGCTTCTGGTAGAACCTAGAATAGCAAAGTCTACTAAAGGAGGTTGAGCCTTCTCTTTCATGGCTCCTACACTCTGGAATAGCCTTCCTGATAACGTCCGAGGCTCAGACACACTCTCCCAGTTCAAAACTAGATTAAAGACCTATCTGTTTAGTAAAGCATACACTCAATGCATCACCTAGCGGGTTCCACACTGGCTTCTGCATCTCGTTTATATACACTATGAACAGCAGCTACGCTAATTATTCTCTTTATTCTCTATTTTCACCTGGGGATACTCATCCCGAGGTCCTCAGATTATGCAGAGTCACTGATTGGATCCAAGACCAGCGACGAGATGATCCCAAGGTTTCCATATCCGGGACCAGGCCATATCCTGAGCTGCTGCTGCGCTGATGGTCATGGGGAGTGGAGAGCATGAGTCTGATTCCAGCGACGCTCCAGGGACAGACGAGTCTTCGCTGAGGCCATCTTCCAGCCTCCACCACGGCGACTGAAGCTCTGCACAAGACTTTTGGCCAGCGGAGAAATTAAAATGGTCGTGCCCAACTGAGTCTGGTTCTCTCAAGGTTTTTTTTCTTCACTCCTATCAGGTGAAGTTTTTTTTCCCTCTCCGCTGTCGCCACTGCCTCACATGGTTCAGGATTGGTAGAGCTACGCATCGATGAATTCAGTGTTTAAACTCTCAGTAATGACTTTAAATCACACTGAACTGAGCTAAACTGAACTGAACTTAAACACTAAAGACTGAACTACCCTGATCCAGTTACTATGACCATTTATGTGAAGCTGCTTTGACATAATCTACATTGTAAAAGCGCTATACAAATAAAGCTGAATTGAATTGAAATAGGGTGAATTAAACAGACACTGAATGCTCAGTATGAAATGTAAACATGTACGTTCACATACCCTGCCGAGTTCACTGTGGGAATGCAGTTGTTCTGCTTGTTGATGATTACCCAGGCCTGTCTTCCTTTCTTGGGCCCTATCATACACCTGGCGCAATAAGACGCAAGACGTGTTGCTATTTTCAGACCAGAGCAACCTTCATTTTCCTGTCTTCCTCCATGTTGTTTAAATAGAAAATACATTTGTGTCACTTTGTGGACTCATTGGTGTTTCGGTCTAGAAAGGAAGTGTGTTAAGGTGCGTTGTTGGTGCGTTGCTATTTTGATCAACTAAAATAGACTGCAATAGATTAGCCGAGAGCAGGTTTAAAGTCCAGGGCTAAGCACGTTAGTTGTGCGCCTCGTTTACACATTGCTTAAAACACGTAGGATGCACAGCAATACACATCCTATACGTAAAAAAAAAACAATAATGTATACAAATGAAAAAGAATTAAAGGATTAAAACATTTAAAAATGTATATTTTCTACATAAATATAAAAACCTCTGCCTCCATGCCATCTTTACCTCGGGGGTAAAAAATAACATTATTTTTATTATTAGTATTATTTACTATATGCATATTTATCTTAGATTTGTCTAATCAACAAGCCAGAATCAACAACAAAGCCAGATTACAATTTGCTAAATCACACTGGGAAAAGACTCATGTTTGGAGGCATGTCCTGTGCTCTGATGGAGATGAGATTGAACTGTTTGGCCATAATGAGCAGTGTTACATTTGGAGGACAGAGAAGAAAGCTTACAAGCCTAGAAACACCATCCCAACTGTGCAGTATGGGGGCGGCAGCATCATGTTGTGGGGCTGTTTTGCTGCAGGAGGGACTGGTCCACTTCACAGCAGAGATGCATCATGAAGAAAGAACATTATTGTTACGGTCCCTAACTTAAATATGACTCGTGATCAAAAGACAACGTCGCATAATAAACAACGGCCAAAGTGCTCCAGCTAAATTATTTATTAACATAACATAACCATAAAAAACAATCCAAATTGACAAGAGATGGGGAGCCCAACAACATAATAAAGAACAACCAAACAAACCTAAAGCAGGTTGGAGCTCCCCACTCCAAACAAATATCAAAAGGAAAGCATAAAGGAGAACACAACAATAAAGCCGTCAAAGACTGTGGTGACGTGGAGGAATGAGGGGCCTTAGAAGTCCGCTTCCGTTTGTTTTAAAAGCCTGACGCCACCAGATTAACCAATAGAAAACTGAAAAGGGAAAAAGACAAACAAGATCAATTGAAAGTAATTATTAAGGGCAGGAGTGAACGCCACACGCAACAATTATGGAGAAATACTAAAGCAAGACATCAGCCAGGAAATTGGCCACAAATGGGTCTTCAAAACTGACCAAGACCCTAAGCATACTGCCAAATTAGTTCAAATGTGCTTTAAGGACAACAGAGTGAATGTTTTGGAGTGGCCATCACAAAGCCCTGATCTCAATCCTATACAAAATTTGTGGGCAGAGTTGAAGAAGCTTGTGTGAGCAAGAAATCTGACTCAGTTACACCAATTCTGTCAGGAGGAATGGGCCAAAATTCCTTCAAGCTATCGTGAGAAGCTTGTGGAAGGAGACCCAAAACATTTGACCAAAGTTATACAGTTTAAAAGCAAAGCTAAAAACAAAAACAAGTAAATGTGTGTCTAGACATTAATAAAAAAGTTCTCAAAAGAATTCTCTCATTATTTTGGCATTTAGCATATGTAAATGATTTAAGTAATCCTAACAGACCTAAAATAATAAATGTTTAGTATAATTTACCATCAGACATTTAAAAAAAAATGGTTATGTTCCTTTCTTTAGCGTGTATGTACACTTCTGGTTTCAACTGTATATTTATATTGTATAAATCAATTTATTTTCCAGTCAGGAATGAAGCCAATGGGTCACACAAATGCCCCGTCTCTCCCCTACAGCGCTGTTTGGTCCCCATTGACCCTTATTTTCCAGAAAAAGCCATTTAATTGGGTAAAAAGCACCAATCTCCATCTTCTGGGTCACCGGAGAGCAGGTTTTGCCACCAGCAAGCCGGCAGGTTCTTTTATCCGGTGCTCAGATGATGAGGATTTATTGCAAATGAGGCCTAATTCCTTGCGTCGGGGTGTGTGTGCGCCACATTTATTCCCTCTCACGCACATCTGATAAAGAAGCTAGCTTTTGTATAGCGCGGGAGGTTATCCGTACAACACAGCGTTCATTTGACACCGGCCGACAATCTGCGTTCTGCATCTCTCGCAGTGCATTATCAGCCTCCGTTTAACAGCCTGAACGATAGGCGTCGAGTTACAACAGCCGCGGGACTAAATTACCTGCATTAGTAAGAGCAAAGGGAGAATCAATCAGACCCAGGCTTATAATCAATAGATAACGCTAGCGCCGTCTCATGAGGGAAAGAATAGAGACCTGTGCGGAATGGAGATGTTTTAGGAGCATTTACTATGATGTTAATGCTAGCTAGCGATGAAGCGTTTGTCAATATTTATTCGTGTTGAAGGGGTAGTTCACACACAAATGAAAATGTACTCACTATTTATGCACTCTTAAGTGGCTTTCTTTGTTCAGGAGCTTCCTTCTTTTGTTGAACACAAAATAAAATATTTTAAACACAGCTTATAGTCGACTGAAAAAAAATACTCGTTGGATTTACACCAATTTTTTTTTAAGGTATTGGTTGCAAACAATTTATTTAGGCTGAATTTTCATTCTTTCATTCATTTTCTTTTCAGCTTAGTCCCTTTATTAATCTGGGGTCGCCACAGCGGAATGAACCGCCAACTTATTCAGCATATGTTTTACGCAGCGCATGCCCTTCCAGCTGCAACCCATCACTGGGCTTAATTTAAATAAACAAATTACATTTAGTAATGTTCAACCAAGAAAGTCAATGGTTACAAGTTTCCAGCTTTCTTCAGGTGTAAGTGAATCATTTACAGTAGGTGTTATGAATGAATCATTGATTCAGTGATTCAATAAACTAAGTAATTCATGACCAAATGAAATCTTTTTACCCAAAGATTTGTTTAAAGGAACAGTTTACCCAGCTGAAAACCTGTAACCATTGACTTCCATTGTAGGAAAAACAAATGCAATGAAAGGCAATGGAACAAAACATTTTATTTGGGTGTGAGTGAATCATTTAGGTGTTATGAACCAGTCATTGGTCCATTGATAGAACTCATTCATGACCAAATCAAGTCTATTTATCAACAGATTTTTTTAAAGGAACAGTACACGAAAACAATGAACAATAATTCATCATTTACTCAACCTTCTGTGATTTTAAACTTTGATTTTTTTCCATTAAACATAAAGGATAATAATTTGAAGAAAACCAGTAACCATTGACTTCCATTATAGGTAAAAAATACTAAGTCAATGCTTACAGGTTTTTAGCTTCCTTTAGATGTAAGTGAATCATTTATGTGTTGTAAATGAGTCGTTGATTCAATAGACTAAATAATTTATGACTAAATCAACTCTTTTTTTTTTAAGCAAGAGATTCGTTTAAATTTGTTCACGGGTCTGAAGTGACTCTGTGTGCAGGTTAAAAAGTGTAGTCATGATGGCAGATGGTCTCAGTAAATCATTTAGGTATTATGAACAAGTCGTTGATTCAGTGATTCAATAGACTAAGTCATTGTTATCCAAGTTTATTATACAAAGATCTGTTTAAATCTGCTCACTGGTTCAGTGACTCTATCCGCAGGTGAATTAGTGTAGAATTGAGAGCAGATGGTGACAAGTGAATCATCTGTGTTTTAAGTGAATCATTAATTCATTGCTTAAATGACTGAGTCGTTCATGTGTCACCAAATCAAGATTGATTCTTTTATGGGTATTTAAATGTCTATATATATATATATATATATATACACAAGTATATATATTGTGCATTTTTGAAGATGCATTAAAACTATTTCCCCATCAAGAATATGTATTTTAATGCACTGACTTGATTCTTTCTGAAAGTTAAACACTGTAGTTATACTGGCAGATGAAGGAACGTGAGTCAACAGTGGATTATGAGTGATGAGTAAATTTGAATGAGTCATTCATGACCAAGTCAAGTCATTAATACACTGAATCATACATGTACTTCATCAAATCTGTCTTAATTTCCTGATTTTGAGTGTTTTCCCAACAAGAAGACGTGTTTGGATTGCTTCAGTCATTTAGTGAGTCTTCTGCAGGTTACATACAGTTCTATTCAGTTATTTTAGGCTGACAGATGGTCACAAGTGAGTCATCTGTGTGTTATGAGTGAGTCACTGAGTCAATGACTCATGACTGAATGAAGTCAGGTTCCTATTTTAAATGTTCATGTCTGTATCTAAGTGTGTGTGTGTGTGTGTGTGTGTATGTGTGTGTGTGTGTGTGTGTGTGTGTGTGTGTGTGTGTGTGTGTGTGTGTGTGTGTAGTTAAAAACAATTTAGAGTAGTCCTTTGGATATTTATTTCAAATCAGTTTAAAACAACAACAACAACAAAAACAACAACAATAATAATAATAATAATAACAATAAAATAATAATAATAATAATAATGACAACAACAATAATAATAATAATAAAATAATAATAATAATAACAATAATAATAATAATAATAACAATAATAATAATAATAATAATAATAATGACAACAACAATAATAATAATAATAAAATAATAATGATAATAATAATAATAATAATAATAATAATAACAATAATAATAACATTGCTAATATTAATAATAATAATAATAATAACAATAATGATAATAATAATAATAATAACAATAATAATAATAACAACAACAATAATAATAATAATAAAATAATAATAACAATAATGATAATAATAATAATAATAACAATAATAATAATGACAACAACAATAATAATAATAATAAAATAATAATAACAATAATGATAATAATAATAATAATAACAATAATAATAATAACAACAACAATAATAAAAATAAATCATAAACAATAATTATAATAATAATAATAATTATAACTATAATAATAATAATAATAATAACAATAAAATAAAATACTACTACTACTACTACTACTACTACTACTAATAATAATAATAATAATAAAATATATGCAATACCTGACATAATTCTTGTCGATAAGTCGGCTTCTAGTTGATCATTTGGTATCAGAAGTGGCTTATAAAAACAAAGGCCTCGATATTACGCTTATTTGACCACAATAAAATCTGATCATGCCTTGATTTTTCTGTCACTTTTCCAAATTATCAAGTCAAGGTATGATTTAAGCAGTATTATTATTATTATTATTTATTATTATTAATTATTATTATTATTATTATTGTTATTAATATAGTCAATATTTGAAGTGAATCTCAAAACCAAAGTCCTAAAACTGAAATATGTATTGAACAACACCAATTAGCATTAGCAATTAGCATTTTGATTCTGCCACTATGCTGACACACAGGCATTTATAGCTCCGCCTTCTTTTGAAAGAACACAATCTCATTTAAATTTAAAGCGACAGACACCAAAATGCCACACAATTTAAATCAAAGCCTCATCAAAGGTTCAGTAAAAGGGTCCGTTTCAGAGAGTTACAAACAGTATTTGTGTGATATTTTGAGCTGAAACTTCAGAGGCTATCTTATAAAAAGGGACATATTATGCTGCCTTTAAGCACTTCATCCCGAAACATGAGGATCTATTTAAAGTAAAGTAGTGTTATGACAGTGTTCGGGGTTATTCTCAAATGTTCAATATTCAACAGCGAACGCTAATATTTCCTGACACGCAGCACATATTTGACTTCTGGACGGCAGCCGCGATAACTAATGAGAAAAACTGTGTCAGTTCCTCGAGCGCCAATAAATAATTCTGTGAACGAATGAATATCAGGGGCAGGGAGAAAAAGCAGCGCTCTTCCTTTATTACAAATGTCCAAGATAATATTTTACTCTTATTAAAAATCTCCCAGCCCTCCTTCCGGACGACGCCTCGCGCTTCACCCCGGGGAGAGCTTTAATATCCTTATAATTTAATATCCAGCTCAGGTTTATGTGGATCTACCGGCGCGCTTATGAAAATACTGGAGGAAACTCTCTTTCTCATTAGTGTAAATGTTGCATGAATAATTTGAGCGTCCCATCCATGGCTCATTTAAAGCATCAGCCGCTGATAGCATTGTAAAATCCTCTCGGAGACGTTGACGGATATTGAATTTGCATCTGTAAATAGTATTTTAATTTGACTGCTGAGTGCATGGAGGATCCTGGAAATGCTGAACTGCACATCTGCTCCTCTGGTGTGCTTGAGTTAAACGTGGCGTCTGAGAAGACATTTGCTCTTCTTTATTTATTTATTAAACAAAGAGGCCTGTTGAGATTTTAGTATTAGGTTTTTGGAATCTTTTTGAGTGAATGGGTTTCATTTGCATGGGTATCGTTTCTCTGACTTATCTTCACATCATTTTTGTTATTAATGCACATTGATTGACATTAGCAACATGAATAGTTTTGTTTTAGTATATCTTTTATATACGATTTGGTTGATATTTTGATATTTTATTTTTTCATATCGCATCGTATCGTATCGCATCGCATCGTATCGTATCGTATCGTATCGTATATCATATATATTATCATGTCATATAATTTCATATATCATATAGTTTTGCATATCTTATCATGTGTTATCATATCGTATCATTTCATATCGTATCATTTCATATCGTATCATTTCATATCGTATCGTATTGTATTTTATGGCATCGTATCGGATCGTATCATATCATATCATATCATATCATATCATATCATATCATATCATATATATTATCATCATATTTCATATATTATCTAGTTTTGCATATCTTATATCATATCATATCATATATATTATCATGTCATATCATTTCATATATCATATAGTTTTGCATATCTTATATCATATCCTATCGTAGCATATTATATCGTAATATTATATATTATCATGTCATATCATTTCATATATCATATAGTTTTGCATATCATATCATATTGCATCGTCTCATATCTCATCGCATTGTATCGTATTGTATCATATTGTATCGTATCGTATCATATCGTATCATATCATATATCATATATATTATCATGTCATATCATTTCATATATCATATCATTTTTTACATGTATCATATTACATCATATCATGTACAATACGAAGTGAAACGATATGATACAATAATATATGATATATATATATATATATATATATATATATATATATATATATATATGATATATATATATATGTATATATATGATATATATAATATATATGATATATATAATATATCATATATTTTTTCATAATATAGTTTTACTTCATATTGAACGTGATATAATATTGTATCATATTTTATTGTTTTGTATACTTTTGTATCATTCTGTATTGTTTTATTTATCATTTTGTATGATATGTAACTTTCCCAGTGAAGGGTTGCAGCTAGAAGGGCATCCGCTGTGTAAATCATATGCTGGATAAGCTGGCGGTTCATTCCGCTGTGGCGACCCCTGATTAATAAAGAAACTAAATCGAAAAGAAAAGAACGAGTAAATGAACGATATATATTATATCATATGATAAATATGACGTATCATATAATTTTGTATCATATCATATATCATATCATGTCATATCATATTGTACTGTTTTGGTTGATATCATTTTGTTTAATATCGTATTGTATCATATCATATTGTTATATTGATGCTGCTCGCATCAAATTCAAAGCTCTGATGTTTGCCTACAAAGTGACTTCTGGCTTTGCTCCTTCTTATCTGCTCTCACTTCTGCAGATGTATGTGCCCTCCAGAAACTTGCGTTCTGTGAATGAACGTCGCCTCGTGGTTCCATCCCAAAGAGGAAAGAAATCATTTCCCGAACTCTCGCATTCAATCTGCCCAGTTGGTGGAATGAACTCCCTAACTGCATCAGAACGGCAGAGTCACTCGCTGTCTTCAAGAAACCACTAAAAACTCAACTATTTAGTCTCCACTTCCCTTCCTAATCTGCAATCGCCTCTCTGGATATACCACTAACTGTTCCCAAAAAAAAAAAAAAAAACTACTAATACTTTCCTTCTTAGACTTTACAGACCTGAAACTTGACTACAGCACTTATTCATTGCTGCTCTTATAGTTGTGTAAATTGCTTCCTTGTCCTCATTTGTAAGTCGCTTTGGATAAAAGCGTCTGCTAAATGACTAAATGTGAATGTAAATGTAAATATCGTATTGTATCATATCATATTGTATTGTATCATATTATATCACATAATATTATATCATTTCATGTATCATATATTATCATATCCTATATTTTCATAACGTATTGTATTCATTTAGTTTACATTGTATCGTATCATATTGTATCGTATCATATCATATAATTTCATATTGTATTGTTTCATATATCTTATAATTTCGGATTGTATCAAACAATTTCGTAATGTACCATATCATATATCATTTCATATCATTTATCATTTCATATATAATATATTATCATATCCTATTTTTTTATATCATATTGTATTTTTTTGCTACATATTTTATCGTATCATATTATTTTGTATCAGATCATATAATTTTGTAGTGTTTTGAATCACATTGTATTATATCATATCATATCATATCATAAATCATATTGTATTGTTTTGGTTAATATCATATCATATCGTATCCTATCACATCATATAATTTCATATTGTGTCATATTTTATATATTATATAATTTAGTATTGTCTAATTTGTCATATCGTGTCATATCATATCATATCATATCATATCATATCATATCATATCATATCATATCATATCATATCATATCGTATCATATCATATCATATCATATCATATCATATCATATCATATCATATTATATCGTATCATATCATATCATATCATATCATATCATATCATATCATAATATATCATATCATATCCTATTGCACTGTACCATATTTCATATAATTTCAGATTGTATCATATAATTACTTAATGTATCATATCATATAATATATCGTATCGTATCATATAATATCGTATCGTGCCATGTCGTGTAGTGTCATGTCGTGTAGTGTCATTTCGTATCGTTTCGCGTCGTGTAGTGTAGTGTCGTATCGTATAATGTATATTTTTAGTTAATGCTATGTCAGCAACAAAGGCTATTTTTTAATTACAAACAAATACAATGAATACAATTCAAAATAAATAAATAAGCATTCTGGTCTTTGATGCTGGAATCGTTGGTGTCAGGTAAACTCCTGAATGTCCAAAAGCAGCTGCAGATGTGAGTGAAAGTGTTTAATATGAGTGGACTGAAGTGCTGACCTCGGCTGTCGATCTCTCAGCACCAGCGTGTGGATTGAACACAGACAGAGGCCACGGCCGTCCTTCAGTGTTTATCTGAATACGCAGAGCATCACATCAATATTAATGCAGGACAGACAAACCCAGTCCCTGCGGCCCGGCAGGAGCCTCGCCAAAAACAGCAAGGACATGAAACTGAAGACGGACTGTCCCTCAACAGCCATTACTGCACATTTGTTAGCAAATGCATCACTGCGAGACTAAAGCCTGTCCTCATTTCTCTCTAAAGCGATTTTGGATGTGTTTCTTTTATCAACATTATGGTCATTCACCGGGCAGGTGTGCAAATGTGTTTGTACAGCCTCAGAAAATAATCACAAAATAAATGATCACAACATTTGGGTGATGTTTCTAATAAAGATTAAGGATTAATAATGATTAATAATGATTAATAACTAAAACTGACACCCCCATTAGGTGCCCAAGTCCCTGTTTTAATGAACGATTCACTGAATCGTTATTCGAATGATTCATTTAAACAGGTTGATCAATTAGAAAAGAAGCATGTGAACAGATCATTGAATCACTGACTCAACTGATTTGTTCAGAAATAGATTCATTTAGGAAGGAAACGAAACAAATGCTCTGTAAAATGATCAATATCATATTGATAGCAAGAGCAAATGCATCTTCATGAGTCTAAAGCCTGTCCTCATTTCTCTCCAAAGGAATTTTGGATGTGTTTTTTTATCAACAATATGTTTTTCACCGAGCAGGTGTGCAAATGTGTTCGAACAGCCTCAGAAAATAATCACAGAATAAGATATTGCATCGTTATTTTTCTAATAATGATTAATGATGACTAAATCTGAAACCACCAGCAGATGCTTGAGTAACTGTTGTATTTAGGGATTCACTGAATCATTCACGGCGAGGCAGTGGTCCAGTAGGTAGTGCTGTCGCTTCACAGCAACAAGTTCGCTAGTTCGAACCTTGGCTCAGTTGGCGTTTCTTTGTGGAGTTTGCATGTTCTCCCTGTCTTCGTATGGGTTTCCTCCGGGTGCTCCGGTCCCCCCCCTCCCCAGTCCAAAGACATGTGGTACAGGTGAATTGGGTAGGCAAAATTTTCCGTAGTGTATGAGTGTGTGTTTGTGTGAATGTGTGTGTGTTTGTTTCCCAGAGATGGGTTGCTGCTGGAAGGGCATCCGCTGCGTAAAAACTTGCTGGATAAGTTGGCGGTTCATTCCGCTGTGGCGACCCCGGATTAATATAGAGACTAAGCCGACAAGAAAATGAATGAATGAATAATTCACTCAAATGATTCATTCAAACAGGTTGATCGATTAGAAATGAAGCACGTCAATGAATCACTGAATCACTGACTCAAATGATTCGTTCAGAAACTGAGATCCATTTAGGAAGGAAACAAAACAAGTGTGATTTAGATTTGTTTAAACAATTTTTACTGGAGAAACAGAAAAAATAAGAAAATATAGTGTCTAAAATTTAACTCCGTGTGAACTGCTTGTTTGTTGAACTGTACTGAAATGTTTTGATGAGTCATTCACTGAATCGTTCATTGAAATGATTCATCTAAATGAATGGATTGTTGAATCACTGACTCAAATGATTCGTTCAGAAACAGATTCACAAAAAACAGACAATAGTCATTCATTTTCTTTTTGGCTTAGTCCCTTTATTAATCTAAGGGTCGCCACAGCGGAATGAACCGTCAACCTTTCCAGCATATGTTTTTTTTGCAGCGAATGGCCTTCCAGCCGCAACCCATCACTGGGAAACACCTATATTCTCCCATTGACACTTATACACAACAGCCAATTTAGTTCATCCAATTGACCGATAACGCATGTCTTTGGACTTGTGGGGGAAACCGGAGCACCCGGAGGAAACCCACGTGAAGACGGGGAGATCATGCAAACTCCACACAGAAATGCCATGGCATAGGTGCTCCGGTTTCCCCCACAGTTTAAACACATGCGTTATCAGTCCATCAGATAAGCTAAATTGGCTGTAGTGCATGAGTGTGTGTGTGTGTGTGTGTGTGTGTGTGTGAGAATGACTGTGTATGGGTGTTTTCCAGCACTGGGTTGCGGCTGGAAAGGCATCCGCTGTGTAAAACGTATGCTGGTTCAATCCACTGTGGTGACCCCTAAAAATAAGTGCCTATATACACAACAACTGCCCTAGCCGGAACTCAAACCAGTGACCTTCTTGCTGTGAGGCCACAGTGCTAACCACTGAGCCACCGTGTCGCCCTCTCATCTATTTCATCAAATCAAACTCAGGACTGCACGTCATCCAGTGTTAAAATCAAAGCGTGGGTCAGTTCATGTGTTTTTCTCTGCAGGACGCTTCATTAAAGTGCATCTCCTTCATCCTGGAGCTCTGGTGAACAGCGGCTCTTCGGTCTGAAAACACACACTGCGCTAAATTCAGTCTGACTGAGAGAAACACTTTCCCTTCAGGGAGGACAGAAAGCAGAAACTGCAGCTTCCATTGAAGACACACACCTTTCTGGAAAGCACAGCAGAGCTCAGAGCTCAGTGTAGCTAATTACAAATACTCAAATTACTGTGAGGGCGAAGCAGTGGCGCAGTAGGTAGTGCTGTCGCCTCGCAGCAAGAAGGTCGCTGGTTCGAGCCTCGGCTCAGTTGGCATTCCAATTTGGATTGTTCAATTGACTTAAAGGGTCACGAAACACCAAAACACATGTGTTTGAGCTGTTGACAGTCGTATATGTATCCCATACTGCTAAAAACTCTATTAGGACACCTATATTTCACTAAAGAGTGTAAATTGGTTGTTTTTGCGTTATTTCAAGCAAATTCGTACTTCCGGTTTGAAACTAATTTTTGAAGCGGTGCACGGCCATGAGATAATAGCGTGTATTCCAGCGTGCAGACTGGACGTCTGTGCCAGAGTGAGTCTTATTACGTCTTACAGTGTGAGGCATTAATGCATGAGTAAAGCTTGGTTCAAACCAATCAGCGCGCTCTATTGTGCAACTTCATTAATATTCATTACTGTCACAGTTAGACGACAGAGACGCCACATTGTGTTGGCAAAACAAGCGTAAAGTGTTGCTTTTATAGTTTGCTGCAGTTAAGTTTCGTTTTCTTTTTCTCTCTGTGAGAGCTCAGCTGGAGTCACGTGTGGATTAACAGTGTACGCGACGCTCGACAACAATAACTTACGTGTCTAAGGAGGATTATTGTTTACCTGAGAGCTGTTCTCATCTGCAAACGCTGAGATCCGGATTCGCTTGTAGTCTCCTCTTAATAAAGACGCGGCTCTAGTTGCTGGTGATTGTCCTGTCTCTACAGATTTGGTAAGTGAGCGTCCAGTGCTCTTTGTTTATTCAGTTTGTTCATATCTAACAAACTATTGCACCAAGTGTAAACATGTTAGCACCACAACCAAACTTTAACCTCGTTTAGGGTTTTTACCGCATTTAGTGACCGGAATAACACACGCGGCTTTCTGACACTACCTGCCGTGTGCATCTAAGTTTCTGGGAAATGCGGAGGTTTTTTTTTTCTCTCATTCGCCGTGCGGTATCAAACATTGCATGAAAAATACACGCTTAGAGCAGATCCTCGAATCAAATATCACGTTTGTTGTGAGGGGCTTGAATGAATTCCCTGAATGAAAGAGCCGAACTGCAGTTAAAGTCCACCATTTAATAATTTGGCAAATAATTCGACTACAGATGTTCATGTAGGTTAAACACCATCACTTTCTACTGTGTGTGTGTATTTTGTCTCTGAAACTCAGCGCGTGCCCAAATAGACACTCCCACACCCTCCCACTTTTCTTCTTCCGACACTCCCCCCTAAACAGAGCTGGACACGCCCACTTTTCTGACTTTTTCCAAAGTAGAGGTGTGAAAACACCCTGCTGAAACGAAGGGGTTTCATGGCCCTTTAATTGCATGTTTTTAGGCGGTGGGAGGAAACCGGGGAACCCGGGGGAAACCCACGTGAGCACGGGGAGAAGAGCAAACTCCACACAGAAATGTCTTCTAGTTTTGGTAAAGCCAGGAACCACAGACATTCTTGCTGTGAGGCGACAAGTGCTACGCACTGGGCCACCGTGTCACCTGTCTAAGAAGGAGGAGTTGGGGAGAAAGGGGGGACTCTTCAAAACGAAGATAGCAATGGAATGAACCCCAGGGTATTTATAGTAGTTTAGGAGTGATCCGATTGGATCGTAGTGAATTAGATAATGCGGGTCAGCTGCTAGCAATCATAAGCACGTGATCCTCTCGAAATCTGTTCATACATAAACTTCACGTAGTGTGTGTGAATGTGTGTGTGGATGTTTCCCAGAGATGGGTTGCAGCTGGAAGGGCATCCGCTGCCTAAAAACGTGCTGGATAAGTCGGCGGTTCATTCCGCTGTGGTGACCCCGGATTAATAAAGGGAGTAAGCCGACAAAAAAATTAATGAATGAAATGACTGAGTAGTTTTTTTCTCAGGAACTGTAATTTACTAAGTAGTTTTATAAAGGTGAGTAGTTTTTTTTACTAAGTAGTTCTGTCACGTTAGCGAGATCAAACAGGAAAAAAAGGTGCGGATCCAAGTGCAGATTTTAATGTAATATTGTGCAGAAACAGTGACAAAAAAATCCAAAATACAAAGTAACAAACAAAACAAACAAACGAGGAACTCAAACAGATTAAACTTAAACTAAACTCAGACTATGACAGGATACTAAACTTGATTCAGGATGACAAGATATAAACTGGATTCAAGAAACACATAGCAACAAGGATGACAAGATAGACAAACGAAGCAGTAACAAATAGAGGAGGAATGGTTGTATAAATAGTCCAGGAAATCAACGGTAAACAGACACAGCTGTGATAGCAAATCAGTGTACGTGGACCGGGTGTAATGCGCGTGGTATGTATGGACTTGTAGTTTTTGGGCGCTGTAGTTCACTCCCAGTGTCCGTTGAACTACAGCGCCCTCAGGTGGTCACTGACAGTCATGACAAGTTCTTCCAACTGACTGATAACGCATGGGTTTGGACCATACCTGTCAACATTGGGATGTGAAAATAAGCCCACCATAATAAGGGATCCCACCCACCCCCCTCCTTTAAAAAATTTGTCGGCTTAGTCCCTTTATATATCCGGGGTCGCCACAGCAGAATGAATCGACAACTTATCCAGCAAGTTTTGGATAACCCATCTCTGGGAAACATTCTCACACACATTCACACACACTCATATACTACGGACAATTTAGCCTACGGAGCGCTTCTGTCAGTCCTCGCTTATACATGCATTCACAGGTTCAGAGGTTGCATATAAAAGGCGACGATTTGTCATATTTGTCAGATTTGTCGATTTGTTATATTACACGTACCACAGTTTGAGAACCACTGGTTTATAACATGTCTTGACAGAACAACTTGATTAATACCTTTTTTTTAATGGATTATTTCCCCAAATCATTTATTACTCATCTTGTGTCCTGATCTCAGGTCATTAGCAGCTTTCTCCAGCAGAAGCAGACCCGAGGAGCTACTTAGATCTCCCAGATCTTGAGCTTTTGGCAGGACAAAACTCCCACAACGTCTCTAAATCCCGAAGATTACAGATTTCTGCTCTTGTACGGTGGGTTTTGAGCACAGATTACGGTGTACGGCTCATTTGGTGGCTTTGGCAGGCGTCAGGATGCGGGTCTATGGGGACGTGAATCTGTGTTAAACAGCTTTACGATACTAATGAAACTCACACAGATCAGCATCTGTTTCATTGAGCCTCAAATTAGCAGAGAAATAATGCTTTCTGTGTCAGTAAATTGGATGAGGATGTTCATTTCACAGCCATGACAATAAAGGTCAGGATGAAGAGACTTTCAGCACTGATTTACTCAATTGTGGACAATATACCATGATAATTATCTAGATGCACTATTTAATAGCCATGATATTATATAAACTTTTTAAAAGAGTTTATACTTGAGCATTATAATGATTTTAATCTTTTGATGGATTAATTTCTTTTATTATTATTTAGCTGTAATTTTATTTATTTATTTATTTATTTATTTATTTATTTATTTATTTATTTATTTATTTATTTATTTATTTATTTATTATCCCTTGGCTCTTATCCTCTTCTGTAGAAAGACCCTGCTAAAGAGTTGTTGAAAATGATTATAAATAAATAAATAAATAAATAAATAAATAAATAAATAAATAAATAAATAAATAAATACATGAGTAAATAAATGATGAAATGAATGAATAAAAAAATAAAACAATAAACAAACAAACAAATAAATAATAAATAAGTAAATAAATAAATTAATTAATTAATGAACTAATTGATTAATTAATAAAATAGGAAAAAACTAATTATTTAATCAAATTAGTAGTATAAATAAATAAATAAACAAATAAATAAATAAAAAAGAAGGAAAAAATTATTTAATTAAATAATATAATTCAGTAGAAACAAACAAACAAACAAACAAGCAAACAAACAAACAAACAAACAAACAAACAAACACATAAATAAAAAATAACTAAACAAAAATTTGAAAAAAAAAATAAATTAAATAATACAACTGAAAATAAATTAACAAATAAACAATAAATTAACAAAAATAGATTAAAACAAATAAATAATTAAATAATAAAAGAAAGAAAAAATAAATATATTCAAGAATTAATTAATTTAATTATTAAAAGAGAAACGAATTAATTAATTAAATAATATAATTAAATAAAATTAACAAATAAAAAAATTAATTAATTAAATAAATTAAATTAAATTAAATAAACTACCTAATTAAGTAATTAATAAAAGAGAGAAAAATAATTAATTAAATAATATAATTTGATAAAAACAAAAAATACATAAATTAATAAATTATATAAAATAAAATAATAATAATTAAGAATTAATTAATTATATAAATTAAAATAAAGACATTTTTTTATTCATATAATTTATAAATTTATGTATTTTTATTAAATTATATTATTTAATTAATTATTTTTTCTCTCTTTTATTAATTATTTAATTAATAAATAAATGTAAGTTTATTTATATATTGGAGTAAGTTTACACAATCTATAATCCTTTCTGCCATTGATAAATGCAAAAAAAAAAAATTAAAAAAAAAAAAAAAATATATATATATATATATATATATATATATATATATATATATATATATTTTTTTTTAATTTATTTATTTATTTATTCTTTTTTTTCTAATGACAAAATTCTGTGTCTCACTCTGCATTCATCCATTGCATTTTCTTAATATTGACATTGTTCTGAGATGAAGCATCTTCCGTCTCTGTGGAAGGTGTCTGAAAGTGTCTGTCTTTATTTCGAGCTTCTGATACAGGTTTAAAGTATGTTCAGATCATGTATTATTCAGCAGTTTGCTCTTCATTACTGCAGGTGAAATGAATTCTTTATCAGGCTCCCGCCGCTCTCCACCAAAGCGATCCTCTAATCCGCTCCAGAAACACAGCATCTGCTTTTCCTCTCGTTTAATCTGCTCTCTCTGATCGTTTAAAGGTACAGTTCAACCACAAACCATCATTTTCCCATCCTCGTGGCATTTTTAACTCTATATGACTTGAGTTTTTTGGTAGAACAGACCTGCTAAAATTAATTAAACGTGTGCACTAAAATGCTGAATACTTTGTTTGAAGCTAGAAATATATAACTTATAAACAAGTCCAAGAAGAGGAGAAACTTAGAAGATAGCGTATACAAAATGTTTTAGCTTACATTGTCTTAATGTAACAACGTGCTGGATAAGTTGGCGGTTCATTCCGCTGTGGCGACCCCAGATTAATAAAGGGACTAAGCCGACAAGAAAATGTATGATTCAGTTAAGTTTAATGTTGATTCAGTTCAATTCAGTGTTGAATTAGTTTAGTTCTGTGTTGATTCAGATTAGTTTTATGATGATTCAGTTATATTTCATGTTAAATTAGTTCAGTTCTGTGTTGATTCAGTTCAGTTTATTCGTGATTTAATTCCATGTTGATTCGGTTCAGTTCAATTGTGTTTCAGTTCAATTCAGTGTTGTAGTTCTGTGTTGATTCAGTACAGTTTATCGTTGGTTTATTTTAATGTTGATTCACTTCATTTCAATGTTGATTCAGTTCTGTTCAGTGTTGATTCAGATCAGTTTTATGTTGATTCAGTTCAACTCTATGTTAAATTAGTTCAGTTCTGTGTTGATTCAGTTCAGTTTATTCGTGATTTAAATCCATGTTGATTCAGTTCAGTTCAATGGTGTTTCAGTTCATTTAAGTGTTGAATTAGTTCAGTTCTGTGTTGATTCAGTACAGTTTATTCGTGATTTAAATCCATGTTGATTCAGTTCAGTTCAATGGTGTTTCAGTTCATTTCAGTGTTGAATTAGTTCAGTTCTGTGTTGATTCAGTACAGTTTATTGTTGATTTATTTTAATGCTGATTCAATTCATTTTAAATGTTGATTCAGTTTGGTTCAATGTTGATTCATTTCAGTTTAATAATTTAGTACCGTTCCTTGTTAGGTTAGTTTTTGTTTGTAGCTAGAAATATATTGTAAACAAGTCCAAGAAGAGGAGAGACTTAGAAGATAGTGTATACAAAACGTTTTAACATTGTCATCAAAAACAAAAACAAACAACTTATCTAATGACCTATTCATTCATATTACCTCGTATTAGTGTCCATTTCAGAAGTTGCCACAGTGGAATGAACTGCCAACTATTCCAGCGTATGTTTTACACAGCGGATGCCCTTCCAGTTATAACCCAGTACTGGGAAACACCCATACACACTCGTTCACACCCACACTTATACACTACAGGCAATTTAGTTAATCAATTCCCCTATAGCGCATGTGTTTGGACTGTGGGGGAAACCGGAGCACCAGGAGGAAACCCACACTAACACAGGTAGAACATGCAAACTCCACACAGAAATGCCAACTAACCCAGCTGGGACTCGAAACAGTAACCTTCTTGCTGTGATGTGACACTGCTAACCACTAAGCCACCATGCTGCCCCCCCTTGTTGATGTTGATTCAGTTTAGTTCAATGTTGATTCAGTTCAATTCAGTGTTGAATTAGTTCAGTTTATTGTTGATTTATTTTAATGTTGATTCACTTAATTTCGATGTTGATTCAGTTCAGTTCAATGTTGATTCAGTTCATATCAGTTTTGAATTAGTTCAGTTCTGTGTTGATTCAGTACAGTTTATCGTTGATTTATTTGAATGTTGATTCACTTCATTTCAATGTTGATTCAGTTTGCTTCAATGTTGATTCAGATCAATTTATTGATGTATCAATTCAATTTCATGTTAATTTAGATCAGTTCTGTGTTGACTCAGTTTGGTTTATTGTTGATTTAATTCAATGTTAGTTCAGATCAGTTCAATGTTGATTCAGTTCAACTCAATATTGAATTTGTTTAGTTCTGTGTTGATTTAGTACAGTTTATCGTTGATTTATTTTAATGTTGAGTCACTTTATTTTAAAGTTGATTCAGTTTGGTTCAATGTTGATTCAATTCAGTTCAATGTTGATTCAGTTCACTTCAGTGTTGAATTAGTTCAGTTCTGTGTTGATTCAGTACAGTTTAACGTTGATTTAATTCAACGTTGATTCAGTTCAGCTCAATGTTGATTCAGTTCAGTCCAATAATGATTTAGTTCAATTCCATGTTAAAATAGTTCAGTTCTTTGTTGATTCAGTTCAGTTAATCTTTTGATTTAATTTAATGTTGATTCAGTTCAGCTGAGTGTTGAATTAGTTCAGTTCTGTGTTGATTCACTACAGTTTATCGTTGATTTATTCAAAGTTGATTCGGTTCAGTTCAATGCTGATTCAGGTCAATTTAATGTTAAATTAGTTTAGCTCAGCATTGATTTAGTTGAGCAGATCATTAATTTCATTTAAGGTTGATTCAGTAGGAAGTTTCAGTAAGACAGTGCTAACCACTGAGCCACCATGCCATCCAACTCCGGTAATAGTATTTTAAAAGTAGTTTACTCCAATTACAAGTACTTGGTTTTGGAATCTGATTGCATAATGCAGATGACATGTAATCCATTACTACACAGGTCTGATAATCAGTAACTGATTACAATTCATAAATAATCCAGATTGCACATAATCTCTTAATACTCAGCTCTGGTCATCAGTAAGAGTAAGTTATCCAGCTCTGTCCAAGAGCCCCAAACTTTTCTTCCGCCACTCGGGTTCACGTGTTAATTCAGTCCACTTCTCCAGAGAGAGAGAAAACTCTGCTCCTGCTAAAAATAGTGGAGTTTGTGGGTCAGCGGCTGCAGATATCGATCTCTCTAAATGACTCTCTCTGTGATGTGGATATCGGTACACGAGCCGTCATGCAGAAACGCCTCCGCTATTGATTCACGTCTCTGTCAGGGGAAGCTCTGGCCAAACTCTTTTACTTTATCAGTGTTTGTTCGCCACCACCCGCTGCTGCTCCTCCTCAACATCTTTAATAATCCTGTTTCATAGACCTCAGTCCCAAGGTCAATAGCATTTCCATTATAATGCTGTGCTGGGAGTTTGTGTGCGGATGATTCAACGTTCACGGCTGTAACCTTAAAGAGCAACGGCACTGCTGGAGGTTTGACTCGGAAGTCTCAATGTAGTATATGACAATGGAGGAAGAAGATGAAGACTGTGGCAGTTCTGTTAAACTGTGGGCTCAGTTTTTATGTGCCATTTGGGGGATTACACCAATATACAGTTGAAGTCTGAATTATAAACCCTCCTGTATGTACTGTATGCAGTTGAAGTCAAAATTATTAGCCCCTCTGAATTATTCGCCCCCCCCCCCCCCGTTTATTTTTTCCCCCAATTTTTATTTAACAGAGAGAAGTTTCTTCAACATATTTCTAATCATGATAGTTTTAATAACTCATCTCTAATAACTGATTTATTTTATCTTTGCCATGATGACAGTAAATAATATTAGACTAGATATTTTTCTAGACACTTCTATACAGCTTAAAGTGACATTTAAAGGCTTAACTAGGTTAATTAGGTTAACTAGGCAGGTTACGGTAATTAGGCAAGTTATTGTATAAGTATGGTTTGTTTTGTAGACTCTCGAAAAAAAATATAGCTTAAAGATGCTAATATTATTGACCTAAAAATGGTGTTTAAAAAAATTAAAAACTGCTTTTATTCTTGCCGAAATAAAACAAATAAGACTTTCACCAGAAGAAAAAAATATTATCAGACATACTGTGAACATTTCCCTGTAAAACATCATTTAGGGAAATGTTTAAAAAAGAAAAAAAATTCCAAGGGGGCTAATAATTCTGGCTTTAATTGCATATAAATAAATGTAAATAAAAATAATGTGTGAAACGATTGTGTATAGTTATATATAACACAGCATTAAATAAATATTAAATTATAAATAAATAAAAAATAAATAAACACAGTAAATACTCATATATTATGTAAATACAAAATTTTCTTATTCCTACATAACATTTTTTCCTAAATACACTTTTGTAACATTAACTGGAAAATACAATATAATATAATATAATATAATATAATATAATATAATATAATATAATATAATATAATATAATATAATATAATATAATATAATATAATATAATATAATACAATAAAATATAGAATATTATAATAAAAATAATATTATACTAAAAATATTAATATAATACATATAATATAATATAATATAATATAATATAATATAATATAATATAATATAATACAATAAAATAAAATAAAATAAAATAATATAATATAATATAATATAATACAATAATATAATATAATATAATATAATATAATATAATATAATATAATATAATATAATATAATATAATATAATATAATAAAATAAAAAATAATATAATATAATATAATATAATATAATATAATATAATATAATATAATATAATATAATATAATATAATATAATATAATAAATATAATATAATATAATATTATATAATATTATATTATATAATATAATAAAAATAATATAATATAATATAATATAATATAATATAATATAATATAATACAATAAATATAATATAATGTAATATAATATAATAAATATAATATAATATTATATAATATATTATAATATAATATAATATAATATAATATAATATAATATAATATAATATAATATAATATAATATAATATAATATAATATAATATAATATAATATAACTACATTTATAATTTTTTAATCAATTAAAAACAGTATACATTTTTTCCTTTTTATTTTGTGCAGTTTGTGCATATTTTGTGCATTTTTCTTTATCTTCTTCTTGTGTTGTTTTGGGAGTTTCAACACTGAAAATCGAACATTACATGATTTCTAAAGCATGTTCTGATCTTTAATGTAAATTTAGACAAATTTACATAATGAGATTATATGGTTGTTCTTTGCATGTAAAAAGTTTGCACGCTGCAGAAATTTAGCTTCATTTCCACATATTAAAAACAAATGTTACTTGCTCAGTTTGGCATTATTAATGCTGCTTTTGAGGTTTGATGGAAGTGATAATAAACCCAGCAATAATAAGTGAACCGAATGCACAAGATGGATTCTGAATCTCGCATAATGGGATTTTTATTGCTGCAGATATTGTGGGATCGAGGAAGAAGAGGAAACGTCTGATGCAATCTGGCTTTGTGTCTTTTTTTTTATAGAAATCCAATAGTTCTCATCTCCAGTGATAGATGAATTTTCTTTCCAATGATGTTTTGGTTTAGATTCATAACGGTGTGATATTTCAGCTCATGTTCATCAGTTCTGCCTGAAATCATCAAAACACACTGGAGTATTAAAGTTCAGTGTGTGTTTCATTTCTGCTCTCGGTTTGCTGCGATTAAACTCAACACTTCTGTTTTTCAAAGGCTGCTGTTTCCTCATCTTTTTGTGTGAATCACAAGGATGAATCACAGCCTAGTTCAATTTACATTACATGTTGATTCGGTTCAGTTCAGTGTTGATTCAGTTCAGTGTAACGTTAAATTTGTTCAGTTCAGTGTTTATTAAATGTTGATTCAGTTTGTTTAAATGCTGATTCACTGCAGTTCAAGGTTGTTTCAGATTAGTTCAGTTCTATGTAAATTGAATGATGATAAAGTTCATTATAAATGTTGATTCAGTTTGGTTTAATGTTTAAAACTGTTCAGTTCAGTGTTTATTAAATATTAATTTAGTACATTTCAATGTAGATGGAATGTTGATTCAGTTCATTTCAATGTTGATTCAGTTCCGTTTCTGGTCATGTTAGTTCAGTTCAATGTAGATTGAATGTTGATTCAGTTCATTTTAATGTTGATTCAGTTCAGTTTAATGTTAAAACTGTTCAGTTCAGTGTTTATCAAATGTTGATTCAGTTTGTTTCAATGTTGATTCACTGCAGTTCAAGGTTGTTTCAGATTAGTTCAGTTCTATCTAAATTGAATGATGATAAAGTTCATTTTATGTTGATTCAGTTCGGTTTAATGTTTAAAACTGTTCAGTTCAGTGTTTATTAAATTTTAATCTAGTACATTTCAATGTAGATTGAATGTTGATTCAGTTCAGTTTAATGTAAAAATTGTTTAGTTCAGTGTTTACTAAATGTTGATTCAGTTCAGTTCAGTTCAACGTTGTTTCAGGTTAGTTCAGTTCACTTCAATGTAGATTGAATGTTGATTCAGTTCAGTTCAAGGTTGTTTCAGATTAGTTCTGTTTAATGTAGATTGAATGTTGATTCAGTTGATTTCAATGTTGATTCAGTTCAGTTCAAGGTGGTTTCAGGTTAATTCAGATCAGTTCATTATAGTTGAATGCTGATTTAGTTCAGTTCTGTGTCGATTCAATTTAGTTTAATGTAAAAATTGCTCACTTCAGTGCTTATTAAATGTTGATTCAGTTCATTTCAATGTTGATTCAATTCAGTTTCAGGTTACTTAATGTTAGTTCAGTTCAGTTCATTATAGATTGATTGTTAATTCAAATAATTAAAATTTTGATTCAATTGAGTTTAATGTTAAAACTGTTCAGTGTTTATTAAATGTTGATTTAATACATTTCAATGTTGATTCGATGTTGATTCAGTTCAGTTTAAAGTTGTTTTCAGGTTAATTTAGTTTAGTTCAATGTAGATTGAATGTTGATTCAGTTCAGTTTAATGTTAAAATTGTTCATTTCAGTGTTTATTCAATTTTGATTCAGATCAGTTCAATGTTGATTCACTGCAGATCAAGGCTGTTTCAGGTTAGTTCTGTTTAATGCAGATTGAATGTTGATTCAGTTTATGTCAATGTTGATTCAGTTCAGTTCAGTGTTTTTAAATATTGATTTAGTACATTTCAAAGTTATTTCAATGTTGATTCAGTTCAGTTGAAGGTGGTTTCAGGTTAATTCAGATTTAATGTAGATTGAATGTTTACTTAGTTCAGTGTCAATTCAGTTTAGTTTAATGTAAAAATTGCTCACTTCAGGGTTTATTAAATGTTGATTCAGTTCATTTCAATGTCATTTCAATGTTGATTCAGTTCAGTTGAATGTTATTTAGGTTTGTTCATTGTAGATTGAATGTTGATTCAGTTCAGTTCAGTGTAGATTCAGTTCAGTGTAATGTTAAAATTGTTCAGTTCAGTGTTTATTAAATGTTAATTCAGTTCAGTTCTATGTCAATTCAGTTCTGTTCAAGGTTGTTTTAGGTAAGTTCAGTTCAGTTCATTGTAGACAGATTGTTGATTCAGTTCAGTTCAGTGTCGATTCAGTTTAGTTTAATGTTAAATTGTTCAGTTCGGTGTTTTGAGATTCATAATGTGTGATATTTCTGCTCATGTTCATCAGTTCTGACTGAAATCATCAAAACACACTGAAGTGTTAAAGTTCTGTGTGTGTTTCATTTGTCCTCTCAGTTTACTGCGATTAAACTCAACACTTCTGTTTTTCAAAGGCTGCTGTTTTCTCATCTTTTTTTTCTCTTTTTGTGTCAAGGATGAATCGCAGCCTCTGCTTTTGAAGAATCACCTTCTCACTGATCATCTTGGTGAACGACAGGCTGTTTTCTTCTTCTGCAGGAAACGTCTTTGAGAAGGAAAAGCCAAATATGTTTTTCTGGAAAACATACACTGTTCAAGCTTTCTGTTTAAGCATCTGAAAATGACCCGTTGGTGCATTCATTACATATTAAAGCACAACTGATTCAGTTTAGTGATGATTTGCTTGAGTTCAGTGTTTATTAAATGCGGATTCAGTTAATTTTCATGGTGATTCACTTTCGTTCAAGGTTATTATTTCAAGTTAATTCTGTTCCGTGTAGATTAAATGTTGATTCAATGTGGATTCAGTTCAGTTTAATGCTGTTTAGGTTGTAAAAGTTTGTTCGAGGTTGATTCAGTTGAGTTTAATGTTACCATAGTTCAATTTGATGTTGTTCAGTTCAGTTTAGTGTTAATTCATTTCAGTTCAATGCTGATTTGGTCCAGTTTATTGTTGATTTTGTTCAATGTTGATTCAGTTCAGTGTTGATTCAGTTAAGTTTAGCTTATTGTTGCTGTTTATTCAGTTCAGTTCAATGTTGATTCAGATCAGTTTAATGTTGATTCAAGTCAGTTCAAGCTTATTATAGTTTAATTTGGTGATGATTCAGTTCAGTTAAATGTTGATTCAAGTCAGTTTAAGCTTTTTATAGTTTAATTTGGTGATGATTCAGTTCCGTTCAATGTTGATTCAGATCAGTTTAATGCTGATTCAGATCAGTTTATTGTTAAATCAAGTCAGTTCAAGCTTATTTTAGTTTAATTTGGTGTTGATTCAGTTCAGTTCAATGTTAATTTAGATCAGCTTAATGTTGATTCAGAACACTGTAATGCCGATTCACTTCAGTTTAGTGTTGATTCATTTCAATTCAAGGTTGTTTCAGGTCAGCTGAGTGTTGTTTCATTTCAGTTAACTGCTGATTCAGTCCAGTTTGTTGTTGATTTAGTTTAATGTTGATTTGTCGGTTTATTGTTGATTCAGATCAGTTTATTGTTGATTCAGTTCAGTTCATTGTTGAGTAATCTGTGGTCATTGTTGATTCAATTCAGTTCAAGCTCATAATAGTTTAATTTGGTGTTGACTTAGTTGAGTTCAATGTTGATTTAGATCAGTTTAATGTTGATTCAGAACAGTGTAATGCTGATTCACTTCTGCTTAGTGTTGAAGTTGATATAGTTCAGTTCAGTGTTGTTTTTTTTTTATTTTTTTTTTATTAAAGAGGTCGATCAAATACAATTATATACATATGCTGGTTTGTTCATTGTTGTTCAGTTTAATGCTGATTCTGTTCAATTTATCATAGATTTTGCTCAATGTTCATTCGGATAGTTCAATTTTGATTCAGTTCAATAGAGTTTTAATTCAGTTCAGGTCAATGATGATCCAGTTTATTTTGATGTTGATTAAACATTTGAACAGTTCAGTTTAATGTTGATTAAATGTGTTTTTTTATTCTATTTGATGATGATTAAATTCAGCTTAGTGTTAATTTTGATTCAGTTTAGTTCAGTTTCTATTCAGTTCAATGTTGATTCAGTTAAGTTTAGTGTTGTTGTTGATTTAGTTCAGTTCAAATGTTGATTCAGTTCAGTTCGATATTGATTCAGTAATATTGTGTTGATTAAATTCAGCTCAACGTTGATTGAATGTTGATTCAGTTCAGTTCAGTTTCATTTGTGTTTTATTAAGGTTTTAACATTGTAATTAAAAAGTACTATTAGCTTTTTTAATTCAATGTGTTATTAGCCATTTGTTTTTAAATCTTTGTGAAATTCACGAGCGGCTTCTGAATGAAAAATGTTTCTGTTTTCAGCGTATGATTAGAGTTGAAGCTAATTTTGGGTTTAAAGTTAAACAACAAGCAATAAAGTCATCTTAAACAGGGATGTTCTGTTACTGACGCGCCAAAAAAAAAAAAAAAGAATAAAAAAGCAGCGAAAGCTGGTTGTAAATGCACAAACATGAACGTCAATACTCCTGCACATCCATTATTTCAGGTAACAGGCCCAGAGGTGTGAGTCTGTCACTCCAGCCGCACATAAAGACAGAATCAATCCTCACGTCTCAGAGGAAAACTGACGTCAGCATCCATTAACATCTCACAGAGTTAACCTTCACTTCACTGGACATGACTGGCTTCAAATCTACAATCGACATGTTTGGTTGTTGCAGAAGGGCTATTTCTGTTCAGATCATTATTTTTGTTGCTCTTTTTCTTGTAGATTTTTTAGTAGTACACTAAATTTCTGTAACTAAAACCATGGACAAATCTCCAAATTCAGGCTTCAACATATAATATCCATTAGATCTGACCATTCATTCATTCATTCATTTGGTCATTTATTCATTCATTTGGTCATTCATTCATTCATTCATTCATTCATTCATTCATTCATTCATTCATTCATTCATTCATTCATTCATTCGGTCATTCATTCATTCATTTATTAATTTATTCATTCATCCATTCGGTGATTCATTCATTCATTCATTCGTTCATTCATTCATTCATTCATTCATTCATTCATTCATTCATTCATTCATTCATTCATTCATTCATTCATTCATTCATTCGTTCATTTATTCATTCGGTCATTCAATTATTCAGTTATTCATTCATTCATTCATTCATTTGGTGATTCATTTATTCATTCATTTATTCATTTGGTGATTCATTCATTCATTCATTTGGTCATTCTTTCATTTGGTGATTCATTCATTCATTCATTCATTCATTCATTTGGTCATTCATTCAGTCATTCATTCATTCATTCATTCATTTTTTAGGATTAGTACCTTTATTTATCAGGAGTCGCTGTAGTGAAATGAACCGCCAACTATTCCGACATATGTTTTACACAGTAGATGCCCTTCCAGTACTGGGAAACACCCATACACTCTCACATTCATACACACACACACAAACACATACACTATGTGCAAAATAGTTCACCAATTCCCCTATAGCGCATGTGTTTGGACTGTGGGGGAAACCGGAGCACCCGGAGGAAACCCACGCCAACACAGGGAGAACATGCAAACTCCACACAGAAAAGTGTAGCAAAATAAATACATTTATTTAAAAAATAAAATAAATAAACATGTAAATAAACAAATTAAAAATGGAGAAAATGTGAGATGTGTTTGAATGAATTGACCACCGTCTTCCTACAGTAATAGATCACACAGAGAGAAATCTATTTCTTAAACAGCACAGGAGGGCTGAATTTAGTTTATTATTGCTGACAAATAGACACTTATAAGTCAAAATGCCCGTCTTGATGATTTTTCTTGTATAATGAATGCACAATTTTCATACAAACACTGGTTTGCCTAATAAAAAAAAAAGTTTGACACAGGGATGTGTAATTAGTTAAAATTCAATGAAAAATTAAATGAAGATGATTAAAGCACATTTTTAATTCGTATGTTTTTATTCTATTGTAGCTTTTTTTATAATTATTTTCCATAATATTGATGACTTTTTGTTTGTTGTTTATTTTTAGGATTTTGTTCAACACATTTGTAATCATAATAGTTTTAATAACTCATTTCTAATAACTGATTTATTTTATCTTTGCCATGATGACAGCACATAATATTAGACTAGATATTCTTCAAGACACTAGTATTCAGCTAAAAGTAACATTTAAAGGCCTAACTAGGTTAATTAGGTTAACTAGGCAGATTATTGAACAACAGTGGCTGCTATATATAGAGTGA
>NC_141038.1:2235000-2252500 GCF_052040795.2 Danio rerio | reverse complement strand
TATCAGTTCACTAATAGTACAGTATACTGAAGCAATCATTAACAGCCAGTTATAAATGATATAATATATACAGTATAACTTTAATATGGTTTAAAAAACACTAGAATTGACCATAGTATTTTTCTGGCAGGTACAGTGTAAATGTGGTGTGATCTGTGCTGTCGTTCTGCTGACTTTGAGAGGGTTTTCTCTTTGAAGATGCTCCGCTTTCAGGCTTCTGCGGGTCTTTTGTTGGAGTTCATGCATGCTTTTTTGCACGAGGGCAGAATTCGAAGAGCTCAACACTAATATCTCCTGCAGGACCGCATTCTTCAACATCTAGAAATGAGTGTTGCTATGCAAATGAGGTTGCCCTGCTTTCTTCTATTGTCGTGTAAGAGACAGATTCATTTATAACGGCATTCTGAAGTCAGGGCTGGGGAGAATCGGATTACATGCGATTTAAAGGCCTCGTGAAATTAGACGTTTTTTAGATTTTTGTATGAGCATGTTTGTCCTAAGGATATCTATAATCTAGTGTGCTCCAAAGACAGTGACAATATATTGAATGGCTACTGTCAAACTTTATCTTAAAATTAGATTTGGCCTGGTTTTGGAGATTCATCAGAGCAGGCAACGTTTCTCCAATCTTCTATTGTCCAGTTTTGGTGAGGCTGTGTGAATTGTAGCCTCAGTTTCCTGTTCTTAGCTGACAGGAGCGGCACCCGGTGTGGTCTTCTGCTGCTGTAGCCCATCCGCCTAAAGGTTCAACATGTTGTGCGTTCAGATCATCTTGACCATGTGTATATGCGCAAATGCATTGAGTTGCTGCCATGCGATTGGCTGATTAGAAATTTGCGTTAACAAGCAGTTGGACAGGTGTACCTATTAAAGTGGCCGGTGAGTGTATATGACCATCTACAGTACATCATATATATTAACTAATATTGCTTGCCTATTGATGAGATATTGTGGTTGATTAGTACTTATGAAGCACATAATCTGCATGATTTTGTTTCTAAACCATCATACTACATTAATAACTATTAATAAGCAGCAAATTAGTAGTTTAGAGCACCAGGAGGAAACACACAGTGACACAGGAGAACATGCAAACTCCACACAGAAATGCCAACTGGCCCAGCCGGGGCTTGAATCAGTGACCTTCTTGTGATCATGTTACCCACTGCGCCACCATGATGCCCAAATTAGTAGTTTATTGAGCTTAAATCCTAGTTAATGATTTGTTAATAGTGAGATTTAGAACTTTAAATAAAGTAGTGACCCAACATTTCGCTAAACTTCTGTAGTAGATGCTTGCAGGTTCAGTTTTTTTTCACTTAAACAAGTACATTTATTTATAACGTTTCTAATCCTATATTATTTTCAGACTGCCCTGCACCTTTTGACACTAGAAATGCACATTTGCGAGATTTCAATTAATGTTTCATATGTTCCCTCTTGAAGGGACACCAGAGAGGACGACTAAAAGGGCCTTTTCGATGTTTTTTCCCTCCTGCCTTTTGAACATGCAGATCTGCTTTGCTTTTCCACAGGGACATCTGGCCCAGATAAAGGCAACACTGCACTAACCCACACAAGCAAATCAAATCATTTACAGTAGCACACACACACACACACATGCACGCACACACGCACACACACACACACACACACACACACACACACACACACACACACACACACACACACACACACACACACACACACACACATACACACTCTCCAAAACCCGACGAATGTAATGAAATGAAATGTGTGTTGATGCATAGTATAGGTAAAATTAATTGATTCTAGTGCATTTAATAAAAAAAGAAGCCAATATGGGTGCATCACATCGAGAGTGTACATAATATTACAATAGTTCATCCGCCTACTGTCAGTTATTTACAAAAATACAGGATTTTTACATTCTTGACATATGGGTCAGCGGGTAACCATCCAGAACGCATTAGACACAGCTTAGCAACACTCTAAAGTTACTCAAAACACCTTAGCAACCACATAGCAACATGTTAGACATCTCTCAGAACACCTTAGCAACCGTATAGTAACATATTAAAACTCCCAGGACACACATAGCAACACATAAATTATCCTCCTGAAGACCTTAGCAACCTTATATCAACATGCTAAAAATACACAGAGCACCTTATAAACCACATAACATAGTCATAAATCACTCAGAACACCTTAGCAACTGCATGGAAACACATTAAAAAACTCAACAAAAACATAGTATTGCTGATCGCTCAATATACCATAGCAACTGAACATTTACACATTAAAAATACAAAGAAAGCCTTAGCAACTGCATAGCAATACATTAAAAGTCAATCAGAACAGCATAGCAACATTCTGAAAAATGACTCAGAACACCTTAGCAACTGCATTGTAGAAAAAACAAAATCAAAACACCCTAGCAACCATATAGCAGTGTTACACATCACCCAGTACACCCAGCATTATATTAGAAAAGGTCACAATGCTATGATATATGGCATTGGCTGGTCTGAGTGTTTCAGAAAATGCTGATCTACTGAGATTTTCACGCACAACCATCTCTAGGGTTTACAGAGAATGGTCCGACAAGGAGGAAATATTCAGTGAGCGGCAGCTCTGTGGGCAACCGAGGTCTGCAGAAGAGCATCTCTGAACACGCAACACGTCCAACCTTGAGGAGGATGGGCTACAGCAGCAGAAGACCACACCGGGTGCCGCTCCTGTCAGCTAAGAACAGGAAACTGAGGCTACAATTCACACAGACTCACCAAAACTGGACAATAGAAGATTGGAGAAACGTTGCCTGCTCTGATGAGTCTCCATTTCTGCTGACACATTTGGATGGTCGGGTCAGAATTTGGCCTCAACAACATGAAAGCATGGATCATCCTGCCTTGTATCAGCGGTTCAGGCTGCTGGTGGTGGTGGTGTAATGGTGTGGGGGAGATTTTCTTGGCACACTTTGGGCTCATTAGTACCAATTGAGCATCAACGCCACAGCCTACCTGAGTATTGTTGTTGACCATGTCCATCCTTTTATGAGCACAGTGTCTCCATCTTCTGATGGCTACTTCCAGCAGGATAACGCACCATGTCATAGGGTGTGAATCATCTCAGACTGGTTCCTTGAACATGACACTGTACTCAAATGGCCTCCACAGTCACCAGATCACAATCCAATAGAGCAGCTTTGGGATGTGGTGGAACAGGAGGTTGGCATCACGGATGTGCAGCTGACAAATCTGCAGCAACTGTGTGATGCTATCATGTCAATATGGAGCAAAATCTCTGAGGAATATTTCCAGTATCTTGTTGAATCTACGCCATGAAGGATTAAGGCAGTTCTGAAGGCAAATGAGGGTCCAACCCGGTACAAGTAAGGTGTACCTAATATTGTGGCCGGTGAGTGTATATGTTTTCCACCACAGAATGTGATTAATCAGTCATTTTGATCATTATTTTTGCTAATTAATATTTTATTTCAGTTTATTTTTCAGTGACTGATATTTTTAATCATCTTTAGTTATTCATTTATAGTAAATTTTCTGATTTATTTCAGGTAACAAAAATGTTTTTTGACCAACAGGTGTTTACTAAAATAACTTTGGGTTCACATTGCCTGACCAGATGTTCAGCTTCGGAAGAATCATCTCAGAGAAACAGTTTGAAAAGCACAGTAAAGTGTCTCCTGTCTCTTTAAAAGTGTTTCTTCAATCCTGCAGATCTGCATGTGTGTTTCTGCTCACGATTCACACCATGACTCATTCAGCAACAACCCAAGCAGCAGATTCTCTGCAGATCTGGAGTTAAAGAAGAGCCACGGCAGGATTAGAAAGTGTTGATAAGAGTTTCCAGCAGCTCAGATTTTCATGAAACATTACAACAGCAATTTATAGTGAATACAATAGTGCTTCTGAACCAGTATTGAACTGATCTGTTGACGTGATTCTATCATTGCTATGGTAACTCACATAATATAGTAATTGATCTGTTGTGTTGATTCTATTGTTGCTAGGGCAACACAACATCTACAGTAATTGATCTGTTGTGGTGATTCTATCGTTGCTATGGTAATGCAACAACGATAGTAATTGATCTGTTGTGGTGATTCTATTGTTGCTAGGGTAACTTAACAACTATAGTAATTGATCTGTTAGGGTGATTCTATCGTTGCTATGGTAACGCAACAACTATAGTAATTGATCTGTTGTGGTGATTCTATTGTTGCTAGGGTAACACAACAACTACAGTAATTGATCTGTTATGGGGATTCTATCGTTGCTATGGTAACATAACAACTATAGTAATTGATCTGTTGTGGTGATTCTATCGTTGCTAGGGTAACACAACAACTACAGTAATTGATCTTTTATGGTAATTCTATCGTTGCTACGGTAACACAACAACTATAGAAATTGCTTTGTTGTGGTGATTCTATAGTTGCTATGGTAACACAACAACTATAGCATTTGATCTGTTGTCTTGATTCTATCATTGCTATGGTAACACACCTACTGTACTAATTGATCTGTTGAGGTGATACTATAGTTGCTATGGAAACACAACAACTGTAGTAATTGATCTGTTGTGGTGATTCTATTGTTGCTAGGTTAACACAACAACTACAGTAATTGATCTGTTATAGTGATTCTATCGTTGCTATGGTAACACAACAACTATAGTAATTGATCTGTTGTGGTGATTCTATCGTTGCTAGGGTAACGCGACAACTATAGTAATTGATCTGTTATGGTGATTCCATTGTTGCTATGGTAACACAACAACTATAGTAAATGATCTGTTGTGGTGATTCTATAGTTGCTAGGGTAACACAACAACTCCAGTAATTTACCTGTTTTGGTGATTCTATTGTTGTTATGGTAACACAACAACTATAGTAATTGATCCTATCGTTGCTATGGTCACACAACAACTACAGTAATTGATCTGTTGTAGCGATTGTACAGTTGCTATAGTAACACAACAACTATAGTAATTTCACATTTGTGGTTATTCTACAGTTGCTATGGTAACACAACAACTATATTAATTATTCTTTTGTGGTGATTCCACAGTTGCTATGGTAACACAACAACTATAGTAATTGATCTGTTGCGGTGTAAAAACACTATACAGGTCTGTATTTACTATAAATTACTATGGTATTTTGTTCATGGTGGCTCCAGCTGTAACTTTACTACTGTATATAGACTGTTGATCTGCATCAAGCAAGACTAAAAGAGGCTTAATTGAGGCAGTGAGGGTGTGAAGCGGTGTCTGTGCGTCCCGGCTGGATAAATATTGACTGTAGTGGAGCAGATGGCCGGTGTTGGAGAGGCAGAGTCCGGGATCAGGACTGACATCTGCTCTGGTGTACGTCAGAGGACAAAATTACTGCGCAACCACACATACAGCTGAAGTCTGAATTATTAGCCCCCCTGATTTATCAGCCCTCTCTGTATATATTTTCATCGAATTTCTAAAATTGAAGATTTGCTCAACACATTTCCAACCATAATAGTTTTAATATCTAACTTCAAATAACTAATAACTGGTTTCTTTTATCTTTGCCATGATGACAGCACATAATATTTGACGAGATATTCTTCAAGACACTAGCATTCAGCTGGGAAACACCCATACACACTCAGACACACTCATACATTACAGCCAAGCTAGTTCATCAATCACCTATAGCGCATGTGTTTGGACTGTGGGGGAAACCGGAGCACCTGGAGGAAACCCATGCCAACACAGGGAGAACATGCAAACTCCGCACAGAAATGACAACTGACCCTGCCGGGACTTGAACCAGCGACCTTCTTACTGTGAGAAGCAGTGCTAACCACTATAGATTATAATACTATGTAATATAAGACGACAGGATAGAATCAAACAGAGTAGTTGTGGATGCAGAAATAAGCAGTGAAAGCGTCAGACGTTCAGATAATTGAAGCTCAGCCATTTCTGCTCTTTCTCCCTCAGCTCAGAGACTCTAATGAAGACTGAAGGATCCTCAGACGTTTCTCAGCGTCCCTCAGGAGTTTTCTCCATCATTTGCACAATCTGATCTCCTGAATGAAATCTCTTCTGTCCTGCAAATCAATGAGTCTTAATATCGTCTGAACCGAAGCCACAGGCAGAGTTTCTGAACATGTCGGATCTCCATCAGACCCTCTGCTACACTGTAAAAAATATCTGTATATTAGCAGTTTTCTGTATTTAGTAAGTCAGGTTTTTATTTATTTCTGCTTTTGAAGCGCATTATGAGGCCTTCATCTTTCTTTTGACAACTTTTAACCTTGAAAGTGAGTTTTATGAACATGTTTAATAGGTTAAATTGCGATATCGTCTGGGTTGGTGTTTTATATTACGCTGTAAACACTTTGTACTAAACTGCAAGTACATTTTCTGCTATATTACTTATTTCTCTACATTGTATGGTGCTTGAGAAAGCCAAAATACTGTTAAAGTACATAAACTTCCTCTTCTTCTTCTTAAACTATTTTAAGAATGTATCTTTTACTAGACTGTTCATACTACAACCAACAAAGTTAAGTTATAAATTAAGCTGCTCTATCTTTTCCAACTGAACCGACTTACGGTTTTCCCAAAACTGACCTGGAAAATTCGGAAACGTCCCTTTGACTTAACATGGGACTAAATTTTGTGAACTCATAACTTTCCGCCAGACTGTCAAACAGACTTAAGTTTGGGCTCATTTAACTCAGACTACCAATCTGCCAATCACTGATGACCTTTCAACTTACTAGCCACACCCTGGCAACCACTTATGGCACCTTAGCAACTGTCCCATACACTTCCATTATCAAAAACTACCTTTAGATTGGACATACTGATAACCAATCCATACTAACAATACATTAATACATAGAAACATACTAACGACATACTGCAAACATGCTAGCAACATGCTAATTTATGCTAGAAACATGCTAGCATAATGCTAATTCAAACTAGAACTATGTTAATTTAAGTTAGCTACTGCCTTGAAACAACTCATATTACCTTAGCAAACCCCTAACAACACCTTAGCAACGACCTAGCAATGCCTTAGCAACTGCCTAGCAACCACTCAGAACACCCTAGCAATCACCTAGCAACTTTATAGCAAAGACCTAGAATATCACAGCAACCACCTAGCAACACCTTAGCAACCACTTAGCAACGCCTTAGCATCCGCCTAGCAACCACTCAGAACACCCTAGCAACTTCATGCCAATGATCTAGAATACCATGACAACCACCGAGCAACCACTCAGAACACCATAGCAACCACCTATCAACACCTTAGCAACACCTTAGCAACTGCCTAGCAACGCCTTAGCAACACCTTAGCAAACGCCAAGCAACACCTTAGTAACCACCTAGCAACATCTTAGCAACCACATAGCAACACCTTAGCAACCACCTATCAATGACTTAGCAACCACCTAGCAACTAATCAAAATACCATAGCATCCACCTAGCAACACCTTAGCAACCACATAGCAGCACCTTAGCAACTGCCTAGCAATGCCTTAGCAACCACCTAGCAACTAATCAGAACACCCAAGCAACCACCTAGCAAACCTTAGCAACAACCTATTAGAACACCTTAGCAACCACCTAGCAACACCCTAGCAACCACCTAGCAACACCTTAGCAATGACCCAGAACAACATAGCAACTGCTTAGCAACACCTAGGCAATGCCTTAGCAACTGTCTAGCAGTCACTCAGAACACCCAAGCAACCGCCTAGTAACCACTCAGAACAACTTGGGAACTGCTTAGCAACACCTTAGCCTACACCATAGCAACCGCCTAGCAACACCTTAGCAAGCACTCAAAACACCCTAGCAACGCCTTAGCAGCCATCCAGAACCCCCTATCAACTGCCTAGCGAGAAACATGCCAATCCATACTAGAAACATGCTAACACACATGTACGTATCTATATATGCCGACTTTGTCAAACTTTGTGAAAACTACTTCAGTTATTTAAACATTTAAACTACTTCAAACTTTCAGACGAGGCTTTTTTAAAGCCACCATAAAGTTTGTCTATGAACTTGACTTTTCTAGTATTAATTTTTATGCATTATATTATCTCAAACTACTAAAATGCTAAACTGTAGAGTTGAATTTTCAACATCAGAAGCTGACAGAGCAGAGGTCAACATCCCATAATGCAATTCACAACCGGAAATGAATGAAAAACCCACAATACAGAAAGTGTTCATTAACAGAGATGTTTGACAGTGCACAGACGGAAATGAATGGAGTTTAATGATTTCTCCATCTTTAACAATCACAAGCGTGTCTCGTCTCCATCTGAGTGTCCTTCAGCTGTCAGCACACACACATACAGCAGCGTCTCTTCACTTTCCAGCACAAACATGTCATTAAAATACTCTTAAAACACAGAGTTTGGGCTGCTGGTGCTTGCAGAATGAGGTTATCATTCATCCACTTTCCTTCCGTTTATTGCCTTAATTATCAGGGGTTGCCACAGCGGAATGAATCGCCAGCTATTCAGCATGTTTTAAACAGCAGATGCCCTTTCAGCTGTAACCCAGTACTAGGAAACCCATACACACTCATTCACACACACTCATACACCGACCGATTTAGTTTATTTAATTGATCTATAGCTCATGTGTTTGGACTGTGGGGGAAACCGGAGCACCCGGATTAATTTCAGTACTTCTGAAATCTTGTTTAAGGTTACAATCAGTTTTATTTACACTTTACATATCTTTTACATATTTCATTTTTAATAAATCTTCCACAATCTTCATTCATATAAATTAAATTAAATTAAATTAAATTAAATTTAATTTAATTTAATTTAATTTAATTTAATTTAATTTAATTTAATTTAATTTAATTTAATTTAATTTAATTTAATTTAATTTAAGCATTTTATGAATTAATTAATTTCTTTTTTTAAACTTTTTTTCAAGTCAAATTACATTTCAATACATTTTTATTTAATCCCCTTCTACATTAATCTAATTTATTTTTAGCTTTAAATTTTTTTTTATTATTATTTTATAGCCTTTTGGCTTTAGTAATTTCAATACTTCTTTAATCTTGTTTAATGTTCTTCCAAAGGCAACAAGGTTGTATGCATTTATTATTAACAGTTTTACATTAGTTTTACATCTTATTTTTAATAAATCATAAACAATCTCCCTTCATATTGCTTGAATTGAATTTAAATAAAATAAAATAAAATAAAATTAAATTAAATTAAATTAAATTAAATTAAATTAAATTAAATTAAATTAAATTAAATTAGTGTGGAAGATAGATGCTTGACCAATGTTATAGGAGAAGAGCATCAGGAAAAAATAAATATACATATATAAAATGTTACAATAAAATATGTTTGAAAATATTTTTATACTTTAAAAAAATGCTATCCTAAGTTTGAGTTGAAGTATTAAATTAAATTAAATTAAATTAAATTAAATTAAATTAAATTAAATTAAATTAAATTAAATTAAATTAAATTAAATTAAATTAAATTAAATTTAATTTAATTTAATTTAATTTAATTATAAAAAAATACAAATAAAATTTAGTGTGGAGAGAAATAGATGCTTGACCAATGAAATATAAGAAGAACATAACCTTATTGGAAATAGAAATGTTGCACATAACTAAATAGCTTTAAAAATGCAAATAAATAAATAAATAAATAAATAAATGAATAAATAAATAAATAAAATCTTGCTGCTTTTGCAAAAAAATTGATTGAAATCACTAAATTTAATTTAATTTAATTTAATTTAATTTAATTTAATTTAATTTAATTTAATTTAATTTAATTTAATTTAAATTAATTTAATTTAATTTATTTTAATTTATTTTATTTTATTTTATTTTATTTTATTTTATTTTATTTTTATTCTACTTTAGTCTTAGAGTTTCAGCAATTTTAGTACTTCAACTCAGACTTAAGATTTTTTAAAGATTTTTATTGTTTATTTTAGTAATTTCAGTACTTGTTCTTACAAAGGCAACACATTTATAATTTAAGTATTATATATATATATATATATATATATATATATATATATATATATATATATATATATATATATATATATATATATATATATAAATATATATTTCAATAAAAGTTTAACTTAATTTAGTATAATTGTACTTTAGTCTTAATTTAATTTAATTTTGTAGCTTTTGTGTCGGTTTTAGTCATTTCAGTATACTTAAATCTTGTTTTTGTCAAGTTTTAACACGTTTAACTTATATTTTAATGTAACATTTTATTTACATGCAGCAGCAAAGTGGCTCAGTGTTTAGCACAGTGGCCTCACAGAAAAAAGGTCACGGGTTCGAGTCCCGGCTGGGTCAGCTAGCATTTCTGTGTGGAGTTTGCATGTTCTCCCTGTGTTGGTGCAAGTTTCCCCTGGGTGCTCCGGTTTCCCCCACAGTTCAAACACATGCGGTATAGGGGAATTGATTGACTAAATTGGCCATAGTGTAAGAGTGTGTGAATGAGTGTGTATGGGTGTTTCCCAGAACTGGGATACGACTGGAAGGGCATCTGCTGTGTAAAACATATGCCGGAATAGTTAACGGTTCATTCTGCTGTAGTGACCCCTGCTAAGCTGAAGGACAATGAATAAATGAATGAACGTAACATGCTATTTTATATGTATTTGATTCCTGGTGTGCTTCTGATGTTGTTGGTCAAGCAGAGCTTTTATCTACAGTGATCATGTTGTTTTCCTGCTGTAAATCCTCCACAATCTCCCTCCACATTGTTGCTGTAAGTGGGAGGAAAAAACTGCAGCACGTTGCACAAAAACCCCACAATTACAGCGTGACATTCTGCAAATGGTAAAAATAATCTGCGCTGGAGTTGAATGACAGTGTGGTCTTATTAACCCGTCGTCATCCGTCCCACAGCAGCTCTGACATTTCCACAAATATCTGACATTCATGAAGCCCAGCTCAAACTCACCGTCCGCTCTATTTACAGATCTCAGTACAGCTTCAGCAGGACTCACACTTTTGCAGTGTTTATGTCAAACCATTAACCGTGATTATCCCACAGGGCGGCTGAATGCTTGATTCTAACAGCTGTTTGGTTATTTTCAGATAAACACACAGCTAATGTAGTTCCGGCAGGTTTTGAGTGCATTAAAGCTCCATATCACTACGCTGAAGGATTTCAGTTATTTCATAGTTACAACAGTCAAATACTCAATTCTGATTGGCTGATGAGCACTCTAAGGTGTTTGGTTGTTCTCAGATAAACACACAGCTAAAGTAGTTCCGGTCGGTCAAGCACATTATAGCTGCATATCACTACATTAAGTGATTTTACTTATTACAGCTGCATAATGGTCGAATACTTAATTCTGATTGGCTGATCAACATTCTAATGTGTGCCGTTACTTTGAGATAAAGTAGCTCCGGCAGGTTTTGAGCACATTCCAGCTCCATATCACTACGTTACAGGATTTAAGTTATTTCAAAGCTACAACAGACAAATACTTGATTCTGATTGGCTGATGAGCACTCTAAGGTGTTTGGTTATTTTCAGATAAATGCACAGCTAAAGTAGCTCCGGCAGGTTTTGAGCACATCACAGCTCCATATTACTGCGCTGAACGATTTCAGTAATTACACATTTACATAACAGTCAAATACTCCATTCTGATTGGCTGATGAACATTTTAATGTGTGCCGTTACTTTCAGCAAAAGTAGATCCGGCAGGTTTTGAGCACATCACAGCTCCACATCACTACGCTGAATGATTTCAGTTATTTCAAAGCTACAACAGACAAATACTTGATTCTGATTGGCTGATATCATTGTAAGGTGCTTTTTTTTAGATAAACACACAGTTAAAATAGTTCCTGCAGGTTTTGAGCTCATTACAGCGCCACATCACTGCGCTGAATGATTTCCGTTATTTCACAGATACAACAGTCAAATGCTCCATTCTGATTGGCTGATGAGAATTTTACAGTGTTCCGTGGTTTTTAGATAAACACACAGTTAAAGTAGTTCCGGCAGGTTTTAAGTGGATCACAGCTCCATATCACTACATTGAATGATTTCAGTTATTTCATAGTTACAACAGTCAAATACTCCATTCTGATTGGCTGATGAGCACTCTAAAGTGTGTCGTGCTTTTCTTATGTTTACAAATGAATAAATGAACAAATGAATGAACGAATACATTAATAAATGAACATGATTAATTTATATAAAGGCGACGCAGTGGGTAGCACATTCGCCTCACAGCAAGAAGGTCTCTGGGTCGCTGGTTCGATTCTCGGCTCAGTTGGCGTTTCTGTGTGGAGTTTGCATGTTCTCCCTGCGTTCGCGTGGGTTTCCTCTGGGTGCTCCGGTTTCCCCCACAGTCCAAAGACATGCGGTACAGGTGAATTGGGTACGCTAAATTGTCCGTAGTGTATGAATGTGTGTGGATGTTTCCCAGAGATGGGTTGCGGCTGGAGGGCATCCGCTGCGTAAAAACTTGCTGGATAAGTTGGCGGTTCATTCCGCTGTGGCGACCCCAGATTAATAAAGAGATTAAGCCAACAAGAAAATGAATGAATGAATTTATATAAAAATTTGTAAATAATTGTAAAATAATTGAATATTTCCAAAAGTTACTAAAAAAAGTTACTAAATTGGTCTTCAATTATACATATATATATATATATATATATATATATATATATATATATATATATATATATATATATATATATATATATATATATATATATATATATATAAAAACCGAGATAGCTCTATATCTAAAAACCCACAGCCCTTATTTTTCAAAGTGTGAGAGTGTTTTACCAAATCTTCAACAGTGAGTTGGTAAAGTTGGGTTCATGTTGTGCGTTAGTTTTCATTTCTGTCCTTATTCGTCCTCCGCAGGGAATTGACTTCAGTGCTGCTCAGTTAACCTGTTTCTGGCATGTGTGTGTGTGTGTGTGTGTCTGATGTGAGCACAGGTTTGATGTGATCCGTCTGCACTGAATGACATGTTTTTCCTGAAGATGACAGATTCCTCCAGCATGGCGCCTGTATATGTTGTCACCGCACCACATTTTTAGCATGAATAATGGAGTTGGCCTTGAAAACGTTTCCTTGACTGTTCAGACGGATCCGTGACCTGAAACACTCTTAAACCTATTCCTCATTTATTCCTCTAAACTCATTACAAGGCCAGAGGAAGCGGCTTTTATTAAATATTAATGCACTCAGAGATTATATAAGCCTTTATAAATGACTCCTGCAATTTTCTGTAACAAGACAGATAATATTATTCCTCATTGCTGGTAGTGTGTTCTAGCTAAACACAAAAGATGGCTATTAAATTTGAGCCTGTGCTTGAACCACCAGCTTTCATTGCAAGTCAGTTCAACAGTATATATATATATATATATATATATATATATATATATATATATATATATATATATATATATATAATACAGTGCAGTCTCATTGGTCTAAATTGCTTAAATTCTGCTCCACATGGTTGGTTATTAAACATCTATATATAGTGCTGTGTAGCTCCACCCACTGTGCAATCTTATTGGTCTAAAATGATATATTGTTATATAGCTCCACCCACTTTCCAATCTCATTGGCTAAAATTCCACATGGTTGAATATTAAACATCTGAATACAGTGCTGTGTAGCTCCGCCCACTTTGCAATCTCATTTACTAAAATTCTACACGGTTAAATATTAAACATCTATATACTGTGCTGTGTAGCTCCGCCCACTGTGCAATCTCATTGACTAAAATTCTACTCAGTAAATATTAAACATCTATATACTGTACTGTGTAGCTCCGCCCACTGCGCAGTCTCATTGGCTAAAATTCCACATGGTTGAATATTAAACATCTATATACTGTGCTGTGTAGCTTCGCCCACTGCGCAGTCTCATTGGCTAAAAATCCACATGGTTGAAATATAAACATCTCTATACTGTGCTGTGTAGCCCCGCCCACTGTGCAGTGTCATTGGCTAAAAGTTCACATGGTTGAATATTAAACATATACAATGTTGTGTAGCTCCACCTACTATGCAATTTAATTGATTAGGAATCCACATGGTTAATCATTAAACATCCATACAGTGCTGAGTAGCTCTGCCCACTGCACAGTCTCATTGGCTAAAATTCCATACAGTTGAACATTAAACATCTGTACACTGTGCTGTGTAGCTCCGCCCACTGTGCAATCTCATTGGCTAAAATTCCACACGGTTGTATATTAAATATCTCTATGTTGTGTAGCTCCATCCACTATGCAATCTCATTGGCTAAAATACACGGTTGAATATTAAACACCTATACATATATTGCTGTGTAGCTCCACCCACTGTGCAATCTCATTGCTCCAAAATTATATCTTGCTATGTAGCTCCGCCCACTAGGAATTCCAATTGGTCTAAAATTTCACATGGTTGAATATTAAACATCTATATCCAGTGCTGTGTAGCTCCGCCCACTATGCAGTGTCATTGGCTAAAAGTCCACATGGTTAAATATTAAACATCTATATACAATGTTGTGTAGCTCCACCTACTGTGCTATCTCATTGGATAAAATTCCACACGGTTGAATATTAAACATCTATATACAATGCTGTGTAGCTCCGCCCACTGCACAGTTTCATTGGCTAAAATTCTAAGACACGCCTGCCACTAAAACACTAAGGCATGCCTCCCACCAGTGCCAGTACACAGTACAGCCACAGTGCGCTGCTACTCGTGTAATATAGCTCAATTCTAATATTAATTAATTTAAAAAGTTTTTTTTTTAGGATCGTAAGTTTAAAATTTGAGTATTATATTGTAAAGAAATGACACAAAACAATTTAATATTCATAAGCTGTGAATCTGCAGCAGATCAGAATGTATAATGCGCAAATAAAGCCATATGTCATGTTGTGTTTTCCTGGATTTCTGCTCTGGTCATTGGTCAAATCACTGCCAGCTCTGACAGACGAGCTGAAGCCGGCGACGTGTTTATTCCTGGAGAATAATGGCTGTAATTGCTAAACAAGTGCTTGATTGATCCTCTATTGAGTGTGTGCCGTCAGTGAAGGATGTGTTTAACCAGAGACGCTGAAACCAGAGTCTCCACATTCCCACAGAGAGCAGCAGATCCGGCTGACCCTTTATCAACAGCACACACACACACACACACACACACACACACACACACACACACACACACACACACACACACACACACACACACCTCTTCACATGCAGGATACATAGTCATTAATACATTTATTTTATTTTTCAGCTTAGTCCCTTTACTGATCCGGGGTCGCCACAGTGGAATGAACCACCAACTTATCCAGCACGTTTTTATGCAGCGGATGCCCTTCCAGCCACAACCCATCTCCAGGAAAAGGATACATAGTGAGCAAGGAAATTGTCCATTAATTTCCTTTCGGCTAAGTCCCTTTATTCATCAGGGGTCACCTCAGCGGAATGAACCGCCAACTTATCCAGCTTATGTTTTACACAGTGGATGCCCTTCCAGCTGCAACCCAGTACCGGGAAACACCCATACACACTCATTCTCACACACACACACACACACACACAGACACACAGACACACACACACACACTACAGCCAACTTAGTTAATCAATTTCCCTATAGCGCATGTGCAACTATGCAAGCCCATGGCAACATGGGGAAAACATACTCCACACACAAATGCCAACTGGCCCAGCCGGGTCTCGAACCAGCAACCTTTTTGCTGTTAGGCCACAATTCTAACCACTAAGCTACCGTGCCGCCCCGCAAGAAAATTGTATTGCAATAAAATAAATTAATACATCCATTTTTTTTCTGTTGTATGCACTTTAAAAAGTATGCACTTTGTTTAATTATTTACTTACTTATTTACTTATTTGTTTGTTTATTTATTTACTTATTTTCTATTTTTTTTTATGTATTTATTTATTGATCTACTTATTCAGTTTATTTTTTATTTACTTATTTATTTACTAATTTGTTTATTTATTTATCTCCTTATTTTTGTATTCATTTGTTTGTTTGTTTACCTTTTACTTATTTATTTGTTTATTTATATACTTATGTATTTATTTACTTATTTATTTCTTTACTTAAATATTTACTAATTTATTTTTGTATTTATTTATTTGTCTACTTATTTAGTTTATTAATTAATTTATTTATCTACTTATTTTTTATTGTTTTATTTGCTTATTTATTTATTTACTTATTTATTTACTAATTTGTTTATTTATTTATTTATCATTTTTTTGTTTGTGTGTTTATTTATTTATTCATTTATTAATGTATTTATTTATTATTTACCTATTTATTTTTATATATTTTATTATTTTTTATTTACTTATTTGTTTGTTTATTTATTTACTGATTAATGTACCATTTTTATTTATTTATCTACTTATTTATTTGTTTGTTTGTTTATTTATTTATTCAATAATTAATAAACTTTTTATTTGTTTATTTATTTACTTATTTAATTATTTTTTAATTAATTAATTAATTAATTTATTAATTTATTTATTTATTTATTGGACTGTGGGGGAAACAGGAGCACCCAAAGTAAACCCATGCCAAGACGGGGAGAACATGCAAACTCCACACAGAAACACAAAATGGCACAGCCGGGACTTGAACCAGGGATCTTCTTGCATTGAGGCCACAGTGCTAACCACTGAGCCATCATGCTGCTCTGTATGTATTTTTTCCTTCGCAAAAAAAAAAAAACATACTTTGAGGATGCAGTATACGGTTCTGGATGAGTCACGAGCTCAGATCTCCATCACAATGACTCACAGAGAGCTTCATTCACACCTGAAGATCCGCATCGCACCTTTATTTAGGGTGCAAATTAATCTGCCACTTACCCAAAACACGCTGCAACTTTCTGTGCGTCACTCTTTCCTCCTAATTATGTGCATCTCTGTTTCACACGCTCTAAATATAGCCTCTAATTCAATGATTGCTGTTTATGCATAAGCGCTCTCGCTGCTGCTTTCATCGCATTTCTCTTTAAGCATCAGCAGAGGAGCGCCCGCCGTGTTTCCTGATCTCTAATGAAATTACTGCGATCTGCCAGACTCTTCGTCTGCACTTGAGAAAGGAGGAATGGAGACTTATGGGTTTCAAATAGAATTTAGAGGCAGGCTGGCTTTCTCAGAGGCAGCTCCGCGTCTATTACAGCGCTCAGGCGGAGGGTTTACCGTATATGAAATCACATAAATATCACTGACATATGAAAACAGGTTCATGCAGGGTGCAGAACTGACACACGCCACATTTCACTTGAGCCAAAATGGCGTTTGGTAAACAATTTTCTAAACCTAATTTATACTCAGGATAATAATAATAATAATAATAATAATAATAATAATAATAATAATAATAATAATAATAATAATAATAATAATAATTATTATTAT